>NC_056730.1:1107735641-1107868141 GCF_019279795.1 Protopterus annectens
TAAAATGTTAATGAATCTGTGCCTGTAGATTATTTCCTCCATGCTACAATGAGATAAGTTAAATATGTAGTATTGGTTAATTGGAGAGAACTGAAAAGATTACTAGATTCTGTGAGTATGGTCACACTTAATAAGCAACCTTATGTCTGCATAAATTCTAAACTAAGAGAATGGTGACAGCGATATGTGCTCAGGAAAATAAAAAAGAGTATCATATAACACATGTAAAGATTCAGACCCTGTTGGAGAGTATCACATGCTGTGGCTTTAGTTCCTAACTTAACACATGATGCTGTTAAGTTTTTCCCCAGTTCAAGACACTGTGGAAAAGGTGGGGGGAGGATGAGTAGTTAAACAAGTTGTGGAGTAGGGGAGTAGCAGAAACTTAACACTATTAAGAAGTCACAATTCTGAATTTACTCATATTAAGAATAAGGAGGGGCAGAAACAGCAACAGCATTGTGACTGTTAAACACACATAGGCACCCCCCCACACACATATACAGACTACTGACAGAAAATATACTTTAATTAGTTCGGGGGGGGGGGGCAGCTGCTTTGGCCCGGCACACTACTGAAAATATACAGTTTGGAATGTACTCCTAGTAAGAATTGGGGTAAAACATAACCTTACACAGTGTTAAACAGTCCTGACAATAAAAAAAGGAAAGGCATAACACCTTCTGATATATTGCTAAAGCCTCACATTCCTGACAAAGGAAAAGAGATACGTCTTGAAGCTTCAGAAGAAAATAAGTCTAGATTTGGCTGGAAAGTAGAGGAAACCCTGTGCATTTATCAGATATTGAACGAGTGAAGTAAGTCTGTGCAGAAAATAGTAAAGAATAAACTACAAAATAAAAAAAAGTCAAGTTGCTAATTTAGGGAAAGAAATCACTACACAAACTGATAGAGAAGAAACTGTATGTTACCAGAAAAAAATGCAGTTAATTAAATCAGTGAAATCTGTCACTATAGAGACTGATGGAGAGAATCCTTAGGACATGAAATGGAAGCTTATCAAAAGACTCCAGCCACTAAAAGGATGCCTGTATGCAGACAAAAGGGGAAAATCCACAGTGACAAACTCACGCAGAAAAGAAGAAAAGGAACTAGAAAGTAGCCATACATGTAGGGGCTAATTAGCAACAAGAGTCTCAGCAAAAGGTACACAGAAAAATAAAAGTCTGCCAAAGTGCCAAAATCAAAAGCAGAAAAAACCCACTGGTAAGACTGGCACACAGAGGCGTGCACACACTGACAGAAATGAGTGTTTGTTTAAAGTTTTAATAACTGTAGAACTGTAGAAAATGTATTTATCTTCCATGATATGATGTCGTTGGCTGTCTTGTTACACAGTAATCTACAAAGAAAGTCCTGTAGATATTTGAACACTCCTTAATATTATTGTACTCAGCAGTACTAGCTATATATAAATAATGGAAATCAAGCAATTATTTATTTACATCTGCTGGACAAGTAGATCCCACTGACTCTTTGGTCTATTTTCAGGGGATAAATGAAGTGGTATTTACACTGATTAAGAAAATGCTGCTATGATGTTGGGGGGAAATCCCCATCTTTGCCTTATGGTAGCAAAACCCATAGTAGTGTCCATGGTATCAAAGGCAAGTGTTTGTGCTACCTGCTGAGCAATGTGTTAGCATTAAATATAGGGAAGGTATGTGTTATTGCAGTGTTTTCATAGGTTCATAGGTAGGTACTAGGCTATCTGCCCAAGGGCCTACGTAAGCCTAGCCAACAAGGTTTCTTTCTCCTTTGTATCAGTACTGTGGGTGTGTGACATGAACACTACACTACATTAAGTGAGAAAAGTAAGTTAGAAAAGTGTGAAAAAGTTATCTTAGACAGTGAGGCCTATACATCAGTCATAGTGTACTATGAGCTGTTGTTACTCATGTATCTGAAAATGTATCAGTTATGACATACAGAAAAACTGTCAGAAGCTTCAAATACAAATGTGTGTTCATTAATACAACAGATTTATGAAAAACATTATACAGACCTTGGGCTGCTTCGAAAAAGTAGCAGCCGAGGAAGTGCAAAAATATAAAGAACAAAATCTAGAGATTTTTAAAAGTATAAATAAGAAAGATGGACATGGGAAAGAAACAGAGATTTGATATGGCACAATATTTATGCAAAGAAGAAAGCCAAATTAATCAATACAAAAAAGGCAGCCCTAAAGATATTCAAAAAGAAATACAGGTAAAAGGTATCCAGGTATGGAAAATTTCACAATATAAAAATATGATCACAAAGAGGGAATGTAGAACAGAAGATTAGTAAAGCAGAAGTTAAAAAATAGAAGATGAAGCTATGGAATACCTGCAAAAGGAAGGATTTAGTGTAGAAAGTCTAACACAGGTCATATAACAGCATGATGGAACAAGAAGTCCCCCAAGTAAGAAGAAACAGGAGGAACAGGGTTGGCAGACGTCCCTATTTGAGCAGGACTGTCCCTGAATCAGCAGCCTGATTCTGACTCCCAAACTGCCAGCTAAAATCCCAGTGAAACAGCCTCTGCTTTGTTTTTTTTTTTGATTGGCCCATATGCGGTATACAAGCCAATCACAAAATCGCAAAACGGAGCTACTTCTGTTTAATGCAGAACTTCCTGATGTTCTGCATTGAACAAAAGAGGGTTTGATGTGCGATTTCTTGATTGGCTTATATACTGGCATATGGGCCAGTCAAAAATCACCAAACACGGAGCTACTTGTGTTTAATGCGGAACTGCCTGATGTTCTGCATTAAAGACCTTTTTTTTTTTTTTTGGTCATCACTTAGCTTGAAGGATCTTTTTTTGGTCCCTACCTGTCCCGTAACAAATCTGAGCAGGAGACATCTGAAGAAATACGGACATGGGAAAGACAAAGAGATTTAATATGGTAAAATATTTATAAAAGGAGAAAGCAAAACCAATCAATACAAAAAGAGCAGCACCAAAGATATTTGAACAGAAATACAGGAAAAAGCATCCAGATATGAACAATTTTAAAATACAAAAAATAAGAAAACAAAGAGGAAAAGTAGAGAAGAGGATTAGTAATGGAGAAGTTAAAGAAATAGAAACCGAGGTTATGGATTACCTGCGAAAAGAAGGATTCAGTGTAGAAAATCTAATTTTGATAACATCACAGCAGGATACAGCAATGGATCTCAAATTAAGGAGAAACCAGTGGAGCAGGAAACATCCCATCAGTTGCCATATGAAGGTACTTTGGAGCATTCCACAGGAAACCAGTACAAAAGTTCAGTTGGAGTGGCAGAGCAAGGGAAAAAACAGGAAACTATGGCAACTCTGACACAATCAGTGTTGTGGAGTGATAGGCCAGTGAGTTCCCATAAGAAAGAACAATGGATGACAGGATGAAAATGAAGATAATGTGGCACAGGAAGATGTTCTGCAACTTTCTGTAGAATGCCCGCAGGAAATGAAGAACAAAGAATGTGACCTCAGTTTAGAAGAGAATGATCTAAGAGAAGAGTTACTTGACTTAATAGAGATGGACAGACGGTTCCACTTGATATGATCGAATTACTGTTTCATCGAATTGCTAAACGTTGAGACCATAAAGTCGCAATCCCATAGTATCGCAAACTAACATTATCAAATCTTGCATTGCCGAAATCTCAGCACCAAAGTGAGGAACTTGTGCTTGGTAGTTTAAAATTACTAGTTCTCATTCCCCAATGTATTTAAAGTTGCATATCATTTTAAGACGCAGATCAAACATGGCGGATACCAGGATGCACTGTCCTGGAGTGGTCGGAAACTTATATTTTCTGAAAAAGTCTCAAACGGGTAAAGATATTCTAATTATTGATGGCTACATGTACAATTTAGAGTGCACAGTCAATGTAAAAAGGTACTGGTGTTGCAAACAAAAGTTAATAACTAAATGTAAAGGCCGGGCAATAACACTCTCCATGTCTGATGGAGAGAAACTTTGTAAAAGTAGTGCACACATTCATAGTGGTGATCCCTCTGAGGTACAAAGATATGTTATGTGTGCTAAACTTAAACAAAAGGCTGTTCTATTGCGTGACACCCCGTGTTTAATAGTTGACGATGTCATGTCTTCTACTTCTTCAGATACGGTGGCATATCTACCTAGCAGGAAGGCGTTACTTCAACAAGTAGGTATGGAGAAAACAAAGTGGTGTATCAGGCAATCATAGTCAAACTCTAGAAAATGTTGCTGCATCGGATTTACCTTTGAAAGATGGAGTATTTGTTAGCAAACGTTATATAGACAGTTTGACTGATCTTACTGTTCTGGTGGTGATAACAGTGAATTTGTATGATTTGAGCTGTTGTACTGTTTGGTTAATGGATGGTACATTCTTCTATAGAGGAATAATCTGCCATCAACTTTAGTCTTCACAGATTTGTAAAATACGGTAGCTATACAAGAAGTGTACCTTTGCTTTATTGCCTTATGAGTAGGAACTCTTTGAAGAGCTATAATGTTATGCGGCACTGTGTTTTATCTTTAATGGCTGAGAACAGCTTTGTGATCAATGTGAAATATGTGCTGTGTGACTTTGAGATAGCCGCGATCAAAAGTTAAAGGATGAATCTAAATGGGATAGTACCTAAAGGCTGCCTATTTCACTTTAGTCAAAATATATGGTCTAAACTACAGAGTCCTGGGTTAGCAGCATTGTACAACAAACGTCAATGGTTTCAGACTTCAGTGAAGTGCCTCACAGCCCTTGCTTTTCTTTCAGAGGATGAACTTATACCTGCTTTTAATTTATTAAAGCAGTCTTTGCCTGTGGAAGGTCAGGGTCTGTTAAAATACTTTTCTGAATGGTACCTTTTAGGTAAAATCAGGAAGTTTTCAACTCGAACAACTGCATTTGTGAGATTTCCCCCGCTGTTTCCTGAAGAATTTTGGAATGTGTCACAGTTAAATATGCAATGTTTACCTCAAATGCAAAATACCATTGAAGGTTGATACCATAGACTAAAGTGTATGTTGGGGAGTCACGCTACTGATTTAGGAGTGCTTATGTCCACATTGACTAGAGAACAAAACAGAGTGGAGGAATTGTGTTTGAGAATGGCAGCAGGCTGTCCACCATCGCCAAAAAGAAGAAAACTTATCCTACTGCAAACACAATTTGAGACAGTGCTGGGTAGTAAGGACAGTTATGACACCGTTAGTTGTTTGAAAGCTGTTGCTACTCTATTGAAGCTTTGATCTCAAAGTATTCTATATATAAGTTGCTGGAGTGCTTTTCATCTATTCGTTAAGTTATGTTCGCATTTTCGGAAGCAGACGTATGTACAAATATGTTAGGTTGCACTATGGATGGCTTGGTGATCACTGCTTGAAATGGGACATTTATAAGGAGATTATGTTTGAATTACACACTTCTGTTTGAAAAGAGGGATATGATCTTTACTTTATACTTCTTGGTTTGAAAGAAGCCTTTGTTATGCACTATGAGGGTTAGAGACAAGAGTGCAGTTTCGCCATTTACTTTTTCGATATTATGGGTTTCGAATCTGTAGGACAGCAATGATTTGGGTGATTTTTCCAACAATGCAAGATTCGATAATGTTAGTTTGCGATACTATGGGCTTACGATGTTATGGTCTCAACGTTTAGCAATTCAATGAAATGGTAATTCAATCATATCAAGTGGAACCGGACAGACATATTAAGATCTATGAAAGAAACCCAAAAAGTTAGACGTTTGATAAAACAAATAAACACAGTAATTAGGACTGTTCATAGAGACTGATGCAATATAACACAAGTAGAAAGGATACATTATTGTGTTGCTAAATTAATAACAGATAAAGTCTTAACAAAAAACACAAGGCAGTATGGGAAAAGAAGGGGAGAAATCAAATGCCATCATGGAAGTATCAAATAGAGAAAACTATAAAGCAATTAAGACGAGAGGTGTCACTCTTAGAAGAGTATAGAAGAGGGAACCGATCAACAAAAAATACTCAGAAAGATAGACATGAAAAAACAATGTGCAATATCAGAACAGATCAGGATCTATTGTGCACTATCATAAATAATAAACTAAAAATATCAGCACAGGCAGAAAAGCGTAGAAGATATGCAGGTAAATATACAGGAAAAGTACAAACTAAGCAATTTATTGATGACCCAAAAAAGTTTTATAGTTTTATAGAGAATTGGGAAACAAGGCAAACGGAATTGAAACAACACCAAAAAAGAAGAAATAGATACATTTCAGAGAAATATCTATGAAGAACCTGTGGAACATAACAAATATGCTAAATGGATAGAAAAAGTAAAAGAAAGAATATGAAGGCCAAATGTACAGGATATGAAATGGGATGAAGTAACAGCCACAGAGATTGAAACAAAGTTAAGAAAAGCTCCTAAATAGCAAACCTCACGCTGAGATGCAGTACCTAAATTCTGGCTAAAAGTATTAACAACTTTACATGAAGATTTAGCCATGAGTAAGAACTATTTGCATGTGCACACCGAACAGACATCAACCTGGTTAACAACAGGAAAAACAATGCTCCTATTTAAAGGCGAACCTGCAAGCTATCCTAAAAAGTATAGATCAATAACTTGCCTTCTGATGACCTATAAACTATACACTGGAAGTGATGTTGACAGAGTTTATAGTCATTTAGGAAAAACTCAGTCATGGTCATTGAACAAAAGGGTAATACAAGAAAGTCATATGGAACAAAGCATCGTTTGTTGTTAAATAAAGTCATAACAAAGAACTGTAAAAAGGAGAAGAATCTACGTATGGCATGGACAGACTACAAAAAAAAGCAATTGACAGTAACCCACATCCATTGATAAAATTGCTTAAAAATGATAAGACACACCCCTATTCTGATCGATTACATTACAGCAACCAGGAAACAGTAGCAAACCACTTTGCAGTTAAGCCACGATAAAGGACAAATAATTATTTCAGGGAGAAAAATCCAAAGGGGATTATTCCAGGGTGACTGTCACTGCTGCTCTTTTGCCTTATCCTTAACCCATTAAGCTGTCTACTTAACAGATTAGGTCATGGCTCCATTTCGCTCCCAGAAAAAAAAGTGTAAAGACTTCTCATCTTCTTTTTGAGGACGATTTAAAACTGTACAGTTCATCAGATGAAGAACTCAAAGCACAAGTGCAACTGGTGAAAACTTTTTCAGGTGAAATAAGAATGTAATTTGGTCTTGATAAATGTGCAAAAGAAACCTTTAAAGCAGGAAAACTGCAGCAACAAGAAAATGCCAGTTTGGGACATGAATGTGATACAAAAGAACTTGAACAAGAGGGAGTGTATAAATATATGGAAATTGATGAAGGATCAACAATAAAGCATGAACAAAATGTGAATAAAACTTAAGAATATTTTAGAAGATTTAAATTAATACTGAAAATACTGTTGACATCTAGCAACAAAGTCCAATCTATAAACCAATTTGCTCTTCTGTCCTAACCTGTCCTAACATACAGTTTTGGAGTGATTGACTGCCCCCAAAAGGTGTTGCATAGGTTGGACAGGAAAACAAGAAGGATGCTTCATTCTCATCAAATGATTTACAAAAATCAGTGCATACCAAGACTATATATTCCATGTTCTGCAGGAGGCATGGGCCTACTCAAAATTGATTACAAGTACAGATCTGCAATGATAGGACTGCATATATATCTGCTGACCTCACAAGGTCTAAACATAGTGAAAGTTTTAAAACGTGAGGAGAACAAGTCTAAGATGACTTCCCTGGTTAGTTTAGCAGAAGCATATCGGTGTCAAGCAGGAATGGAAATCAAACCAGAAGTAGATAAAACTCAGACAATAACTGGATGCGACAAAAAACAAAAGAAAGAATATTTATTTATTTTATTTATTTATTTTACATTTGTTTACCGGGTTAGTCCAACTGGATACATATCCCTTTTCAGCAGAGACCCGGGGAGAAAAGCTCCACATATAAGAAGAAACATTAAACACTACATTAAACAACATAAACACAGTAATAGTATACAGAGTTCAGAGGTAATTATTAACAAATACACTATGTTCAATATTCAATAGCACAAATACGTGATAGGTAAATACCATATATAGAGGTAGGAAATAAGTAATGAAGTTTGAGCTTGAGATACCAGGGAGAAGGATATAAGATCTTAAATAGGTCATTTCTATGGTAATGTGAGGGGGGCAGTCAGAGAGGGACAAATGTGTTTGGAAAAAAGGTTTAAAGGGATCTAAAGAGATTTAAGGTGAGGAGTCCTTTAGGGATTTGTGTGTGAGTGGTGAAGGATCAGATAAGAAGGCAAGAAATGTAGAAAAAACATAAATATAGTTGTAAGTACAGAAAACTTCTGGAAGAACTTCATGTTGATCAGGAACGAACGCAGGAATGGTTAAGGAGAGGTGAATTTAAACCAAAAGATGAAAGGTTAATATTGGCAGCCCAAGATAGTGGACTACATACATGCTAGTTTACAAAGTCTATTGAACATGTGTGAGAAACAGGTAAATGCAAGTTCTGTAAAACAGAACTGAAAACAGTCGCAAATCTTGTTTACCTCACCAGATCCAAACATAGTGAAAGTTCTGAAACATGAAGAGAATAAATCTAAGATGACTTCCCTGCTTAGTTTAGCAGAAGCAAGAACATAGTGAAAGTTTTAAAATGTGAGGAGAACAAATCTAAGATGACTTCCCTGATTAGTTTAGCAGAAGCATATCGTTGTCAAGCAGGAATAGAAACCAAGCCAGAAGAAGACTAAAATTAGGCAGCAACTGAATGTGCCAGTAAACAAAATAAATAATATAAGGAGAAGGATCAGATGAGAAGGCAAGAAATGTGGAAAAGGCATAAATATAGTTGCAAGTACAGAAAACTCCTGGAACAACTTCATGTTTATCAGGAATGCTTAAGGAGAGGTGAATTTAAACCAAAAGATAAATATTAGCAGCCCAGGATAGTGGGCTACATACACGTTGGTTTACAAAGCCCAGTCAACATGTGTGAGAAACAGATAAATACAGGTTCTGTAAAAAAAAATGAAAACAGTCGCACATCGTGTTGCTGGGTGTGATTCACTAATGACAGACGGCCTGTATACTGAAATGCATAATAATATGGCAAGGCTGTTGCTTTGAGGATTGTGCAAACTTTACAATATCAAAGTAGCTGAGAAGCATTGGAAACATGGCCACAAAGCACTATAGAGAATGATGAAGTTTGTATCACATGGGATCACCCATTGCCAACAGTTCAAAAAAATAGATGCGAGAAAACGAGATATAGTAGTCTATGAAAAGAAGACAAAAGTAGCATTGATCATTGGAATTGCTACATCCAGTGATTACAGTGTCTTATGTACAGAGACACACAAAGTCATAAATACCAGAGTTTGCAGGCAAAAATTAGGGCAATATTGAAGAAGGATACCCAGACAGTTCCAATAGTTGTAGGAACAATGGGTCTCATACAAAAATAATTTACAGTCTTATTTAGATATGCTACCAGTATGTGTAACTCCACATGAATTGCAGAAGGAGTCATTACTGGGCACACTGCAGGTGCTGGAAACAGCATGTCTGACTAACATCAAAGACTGAAACAATACTAATGTCGTGAACTTTAATCATATATTGACTTAGGAGTGGGGTCCATTATCGTCATGGTATTAGAAAAAGGAAAAACTTGGAGAAATTAAAATACATGGTCATCATCTTTATTGAATTTTAAGTATCTTCACCGTGATCTTTGATTCCTCATCACCTTTACTGCATTGTTGTAATCTTTATGACATCTTCATCCTCATCATTTGCACAGAGTATTCAACAGTTTTCATTCTAGCACTAACTGTCTCAATGTTTTAAGACATACAAATGTACTTTAGTGTAGGGATTTCACTGAGGTGATTCACTTACCCTGATTTTCTTCCTAAAACTGATCACTGTATTGTAGACAACTATTTAATACATCTTGTGTTATTACATTGTATGCCACACTTTTTTAAGGAATCATACCCTATTCTGTTTTGCTTTTGTTACATTTTTTCCTTGCAAATGCATATATTTAGTTACATACTGATTTATTGTCTGACCGATTGAATGACTGACTGACTGATTATGCTGCATTATGTGTCACTTTGTATATTGCACTCCACTGCAGATTACGAAAAACACACCTACCCACTACCAGTTGTTTGCCACCACAAATGCAACATCAGATGACACAAAATGAGGAAGTTATTTTACAGATGCTCAGCATACAACAACTACAGATACAAGTTTAGCTTAAATTATAAAGTTCCACTGAAGTAACAAAGTCAAAACAACATATTTTTGAATCAGAAATCCTACTTTGCATAACAAGAACACAATTACAGTAAAAAGAAGTGGTAAAAAAAATAAATAAATTACACATGATCTTTAATGAGAGCCTAGAGTGAGTATTATATAACTGCATGAAATAAAGCTTGCTAAACTTGGCAACAAAAAGTATAATAATATTATAAGTATTAGTACTACACCTACTACATCATCCTACATCGTGGACTGCAAAAGCATTTATTTAATTATTGACATGCATTAGGCTGTTTTTATGTATAATATAGTATAGTGTGTGTTAGAAAAATGTCTATTTGAATATATGAGAAATGCTAGTTTAAAAGCAAAGTAGTATATAATGCATTTTATTCTATTAATCATATAACAGTAAGGATTAATTCATGTGTAAATGTAAGTAGTTTTGAAACTGCAGTGTGGCTTGAAGCAAAACTGACCTTCGACCCTGGCAGATGCTAGCTTAGCAAGTTTTAATGTTTATGCTTTTCACAAGTGATTATCTGCTGGGTCAGGAAATTAAATGTGTGAAATAATGAAATCTTCTGCTCTTTCCTGTTGGAATGATTTGGCCTTGTATATGTGTTACTAAGATAAGCACGCAGCTGGTAGGAAAGTGTAACAGAGAACAAAGAAGATTATTAAAAGACTGAATCTGCTATTGTATTCAAACTGATATGAAACCTTGAAGAAGTAACTTTACAGAAAGACATTATGTCTGACCAGCTGGATAGCAAGGCCGTATTGTATCTAGAGGAAAAGTTTTTTTAAATATACAGCATCAACAGCTTTATGAATAGAAGACTGTAAGCTAAAGTGATGTAGATGCCCTGTGACATCACGTCAGTAAGGTGGGCATAGCTTAAATGTTAAACCTATATAAAATTGTGTGCTTCCTGTTTCATGTCAGACAAAATTCTGTACTTATGCGTTTTTGCCTCCTGGTGTACACTAGTAAACTTTTGAATCTGAACCTCCTGTGTATTGAATTCTTGATTTTATTTAACAGTTTGGTCCTTCTGAGCCGGAAAATTCCCTCGGACAGCTGCAGATCAGAGTCTACCAGTGGTCGAATACTGCGCAGGAGAAGTTACCAAAACGGTTCTTCTTGGGTGAAAAGACCTCCGACTGAATTGTCGTTTAAAGAGGCTGGCCACTTTCTGATCTGTGGCCGAAGAGTGGACATTGGACCGTTCAATACCGGAGGCTCAGGTAGGAAGAATTTGCCTTTTTTCTGTTTTAGATCAGGGACTAGGTTACAGTATATTATTGTCAAGATTTGTTTTGCAGATCAGGGATAAAAGGAAGTACTGTATATTTGGTCATAGATCAGGGTAACAGAATAAGGTAGGCAGTTATTCTAGATAAACTGTGAACAGGAACTGAGAACTTGATATCACGTGATAAAAAGGGTTACATAACATTTTCTTTGCCATGGGAAATCAGTGCACTAAAACATCGCGAAATCCGCCCCTAACCGAAGATGCAAAATACATGAAATTGCAACGTTCTGATAACGTTAGGTATTATACGAAATGGGTTAATAAATATGAATTTGATGGTAAACTAGATAAAACTTCACTAGTTAAACTCCTTAAACAGCTTAAATCTGATGCGGGAGGTCAGGCAAAAAAGCAATGCCAATTAGGCATTCCTCAGGCACATAGGTGGATTGAGGAAGCAAATCCTAGAGAGCAGAAGCTGAAAAATTCAAAAACATTATTCTTAGACAAAGAGGATAATAACTTGGTAATAGCGACAGCTCCCCCTCCTCCTCCCTTGCCCCCTCCCTTACCCTTTTCAGGATATGAAGCGAGTGGACAGGCTGGTCCGCCTCAGCGTTATCTTGAAGTTTCAGCAAGACCACAACCATTTGTTAGAGATCCTATCGAAACTAGGTCCCGAACACGTAAAACACATAGGGACACAGAATCATATCAAATAGAGAGAAACCTACAGGATGAGAGTGAGGAAGAAATATGCCCACTTATAGAAGTTCCAAATCCTCAGGCAGGACAGGAAGGGCAGGACCCAACGCTCTTAGTATACAGGCCATGGACACCGGAGGATATCCGGAAGGCTACTGAGGGAATTCCCCATCCGAAAGTTAATTTTACGAAATTTTTAGAAGATTTACAAGGCATGAGATTGAGTTACCACTTGAATGGGGAAGAAGTAGAAAAAGTAGTAAGACAAATTATAGGTCCAGATCGGCACATGATTTGTGGAACCTGGAATCCTCGTAATGCAGAGCTTAAACTCCTCCCACATAGTGACGCAGAGTTAGACAACAGAGTGAAAGGTCTGACAGACTGAATCTCTGGGAAATGGAAACCTAGAGCAGACTGGACTTGCATTAATCAATGCATACAACAGGAAAATGAGACGATAGATGGGTATTATGCTAGATTATTAGAATGTTTTAATAATCATAGTGGTATGTCGGTTCCTGAAAACCAAACGAATGATTCCCCGTATGAACAACAATTAAAAAATGCATTTTTTGAAAGGTTGCATTGCACCTATTAGTAGCTTCATTACAAAGCATATGATAGACCATCGAACAGGGAGGCTACAAGCCTTACTTGAATACGCTAGACATGCTGAAAGACATTTTAATAGTAAAAAGAAAAAGAAGGCACAAGTCTTCACTGCTGAAGACGGAGCTGAAGTATTTGTACTGCAGTCAGGTAAAAAGGGCAAGAAGAATGCCCAGGGAAACAAACAGTCTGATAAACGATCAGAAGATTTTGAAGAGAGGAAAAAGGGAGGTGAGTGCTTCAAGTGCGGGAAAAAGGGACATCTAGCAAGGGATTGTAAGCAAAACAAAAAGGTAATTTCAGAAGATAAGGGAGATGAGGACTGACTATATGATAGTGAAGATACATCATGTGAAAGTCAGAAATCATCAAGAAAAGTTAATAAACAGAAAGCAGACGTAAATGTGATAGAAGGAGTTGAGGAAGTGCAAGTAGATATGGAGGATGAAGAAAGTGAAATTTTGGACTTAGCATTATTGAGCTTAGAGCTCTACTTAGCAGATACAAAACCGGAAGTTACACTTCTGGTGGAGGGAAGGGAAGTCAAATTCCTGTGTGACTCAGGAGCATCACGGACTTTGATACACCCCTCCAAGTTACCAGAACATTCCGAATCACCTGATTATATACTAGTAAAAGCCGCAAATGGACAGCTATACAGGGAACCACTTTCCCATGATATAGCAATAACCGACCCTGTTTCAGGTATGACCCAGAGAAGTAAAATTGTTGTTTCTGCAAAGTGTCCAGTAAACCTATTGGGCAGGGACCTTATGCAGATATTTGGCATAGCAGTAGTTCCAACTGTACAAGGTATGGAGGCACAGAGACAAATGGATACCTTTGTAGTGTGATCGGAGGGTGAAACTTTCTACTGGTACAGCCAGGACCTAGTCACGACTGGTCCAGGGGCAGTAACCGAGGAACTGATGAACATAGCCATCAGTAAAGCCCCCTCCCTTGACACGGATTGACAGCATTTGTTACACTGTACTCTATACTACTGTACTATACCAGGACCTGATAGAGAATATGAGCAAGAATTATTCAGAAATCGTGCAACTAAACTAGTATTGCGTACTTTGTACTGGGATACTGAGGGGAACAGTGTAGTCAGCTGTTCATTACCTCAAGAATTCCTTGCATTATATAGATCAAATCGATTACCACATGTCAGCTTAACAAAGAATAAAAGTGTAAAATGGGCAGACTTAGGAGAAAAAGTAACAAGATGGGAGAAACAGACTGATTTAGAACTGTCAGAACAAGGGATACAGAAACAAAAACTGAATTGGTTGACACAGACACATCCAGCTGTACACTTGCAATCTAGCGAGGACAGCTGATTAGCATTTTTATTAGAAGAAGAAGAAAAGGCCTTATGTGAAATTCCAACAACTCTTTGGTCAACAGGCAAGTCACATGTAGGACTTATTCGAACAGCAGGACCAGTTACAATTACCCCAAATTCAGCTTTTAGACCACAGAAAAGACAATACCCTTTGAGAAAGGATGCAGAAATAGGAATTAAGCCTATAATAGCAGCATTACTCAAGAGAATACTAGTAGAATCTCCTGATTCACCATGTAATACACCCCTATTTCCTGTTAAAAAAGCGAATGGGGAATGTCAGATGGTACAAGATTTACAAGCTGTAAATAATGCAGTAATACCTAGAGCACCTACGGTGCCAGACCCACATACTTTGTTAAATGATCTAAAACCACAACAGAAGTATTTCTCTGTGGTAGATATCAGCAATGCTTTTTTCTCGATACCTATACATCCTGATAGTCAATATTGGTTTGCATTTACATTTCAGGGTAAAAGGTATACATATACTCGACTACCACAGGGATATTGTGAGAGTCCAACAATATTTGCACAAGAAATGACTAGCAACCTGGCAGAGTTTACCCCACCGGGAGGTAGTCAAATTCTACTTTATGTAGATGACATCTTGCTAGCAGCCCCCACCCAGCAACAATGCAGGGAAGATACTGTGGCATTATTGAAATTTTTAGCAACACAAGGACACAAAGTAAACAAAAGTAAGTTACAACTTTGGAGAAAACAAGTTAGATACTTGGGATATGTAATATCCAATGAAGGTAGAATACTAGATGAGGAAAGAAAAACAGCAATTTTGCAAGCACCTAAACCAGCAACCAAGAAGGAAATGATGTCTTTCTTGGGTACAACTAATTTCTGCCGGAGCTGGATACCAAATTATGCTTTGGAATCTGCTCCACTGACTGACTTGATATGTAAGACACCAATGGCAGCACAAGATATTTTACAATGGACAACCCAAGCAGAAACGGCTTTCTGCAGGGTGAAGCAGTTGATACCTTCTTCATTAGTTTTAGGACTTCCAAATTATCACAAACGTTTTTTTCAGACCGTAGATTGCAAACAAGGATATATGACGTCAGTATTGATGCAACAACATGGGGACAAGCAACACCCCATAGCCTACTATTCATCACAGTTAGACCCAGTGGCGCGATCTTTGCCTCACTGTGTACAAGCAGTAGTTGCAGCCACAATGGCAGTACAGGCTTCAGCCTCAGTGGTGTTATTCCACCCTCTCACATTGAGAGTGCCTCATGCAGTTGCAATAATTTTACTGCAAGAGAAAGTGGCATACCTTTCTCCTGCTAGACATCTTTCATGTATGACTATACTGCTGAGCCAACCTCATATGACAATTGAACAATGTACGACATTAAATCCATCAACATTACTTCCAACTCCTGCGGATGGCACACCACACAGCTGCCTGCAGGAAATTGAACAGTTAGCTTTACCTAGACAAGATCTCACAGATATGCCCTTGGATAATGCCGAGGTGACATATTACGTGGACGGCTCATGCAGAAGGGGTCCTACAGGGAGGAATCTGGTAGGGTATGCAGTAGTTACAGACACTGAAATTCTAGAAGCCCAATCCTTACCACATAACTTATCTGCACAAGCAGCAGAATTGATAGCTTTGACGAGGGCGTGTACTTTAGCAAAAAACAAGTGTGTAAACATATATACTGACAGTCAGTATGCTTTTTCTACAGTACATGTATTTGCACAACAATGGAAAAATAGAGGAATGATAACATCTAGTGGAAAACCTATTAATCATACGCAATTTATTTTGGAGTTATTAGAATCTATTCAGTTACCTACCAAAGTAGCTATTTGTAAATGTGTAGCTCATACAAAACAACGGGATAAAACTTCTAAAGGCAATGCACGAGCTGATGCAGCTGCAAAGCAAGCAGCCTCAGACTCAGAAACTTTACTTTTAAATGAGGAATTACAACCCTCTGAGATTTTAGATTTAGACATGTTAAAAACAATGCAGATGCTTACTACAAAAGCAGAAAAACAAAAATGGGTAAAACGAGGTGCAATTCTTGAGAATGGACTGTACATTTCCAAAGAAAGAAAACCGATATTGCCGTCTAATTTATTTAGATATGCAGCTTTGTTGAGCCATGGGCAGTACCATGTCTCAACAGGGGGGATGGTACAGTTAGTAAATCGAAACACCAAACATGTGGATACACAAACTACACAAAAAAATTTTGTGCAGCTTGTCATACTTGTAACAAGCAGCATGCACAAGGGGCATTTAAAACCAAGCAAGGAAGTTTTCCTATACCACCGTATCCGTTTCATACTATTTGTATGGATTTCATAGAATTGAATAAATGTGAAGGGAAAAAGTTTTGTTTAGTTATTGTAGACATGTTTTCCAAATGGGTAGAAGCTTTTCCAACCAAAAACCCGGATGCAGCAACAGTGGCGAAAGCCCTGATAAAAGAAGTAATCCCTAGATTTGGCATTCCGGAAAGGATTTATAGTGATAATGGCACATATTTCGTAAACCAGACAATCCACCAACTTGGGAGATTCTTTGGTATGTCCTTAAAGAACCATTGTGCTTACCACCCACAGTCAGCAGGACTGGTGGAAAGGTACAATGGTACCCTAAAAAGTAAGCTAAGGAAGCTAGTTGAGGAGACCCAAAAGAATTGGATACAATGTCTGCCTTTAGCACTGCTGAGTATGAGAACGGTTCCAAATGTAAAGGGTTTGACTCCCTTTGAAATGGTTTTTGGGAGAGCATATTATGTGCCTCAGTGGAAAGCTCTCATGCCTGCAGAGCAAGAGGCTGACAGTTCATTAGCTAGTTATATGAGGAAACTGTTAACAAATAAATCTGTTTTGCAGTTTAACTCTTTTTCAGATAAGGAACAGACCAGACCGGTGGAAGCAGTCTTGGCCCCGGGGACGTACGTTTGGCTGAAAGTGACGAAAAGGAAGAATTGGGCCAGTCCAAAGTGGGAAAGACCATACCAGGTTCTGTTGGCAATGCCTACTGCAGTCAGAGTGGCCGAGAGGACGTCTTGGGTTCATTTGACACACTGCAAACCGGTAAAGAACTTTCAACTTGGTAAAAACTTTGTGACTGATACACAACCAGACCGAGATGGCCAAAAACAAAGCGAATAGAAATCTAGATCAGCCCCAGAGATGTTGCATAATCATTTTGTTGAGTATACATTTATTGACTGTAATTGTGACAATTTTCCTCTTGTTGTGGTTTATTCTACACACAACCACACAAGTGAAAGTGGGAAGGCGTGATGAAACATCTATAGACTGGCATCCAAATTTTAACACATACCTAGCCATGAAACGTGTATATGCAGAGACTATGAACATTTCAAATTGCTGGGTTTGTACATCTATACCAACAGCATATGGAGGACTGATAATGTCCGCTGTCCCTTTAGGGATAAATGAGACTTGGGAGAATTTACTCTTCGATACAGGAACTGTGAGATCACAGGACAAAATAACTTTATTTTTACCTGTCACACAAAAAGGAATTGTATGTTTTTATAAAAATGATACCCTCCAGGTGGGCTGGAGCAATTGTAATATAACCATATCTTACCGATGTTACATTAAGAATAGTAATGGCAATAATTTTTGCAATACTAATTATGACTCATATTTGAACTCATTGAAAACAACCATGAATGACATTCGCAAGAATCCAGTTTTGTTTAAACAATTGTCAGTTATAGATCAGAAAATGTTTCATGCAGGGCTGATGCGTATTAGTATTAAAGTAGAAAACTGTTATTTTATTTGTGGGAAAAAGGCGTATAAATGGTTACCTGAGAATTGGTCCGGCAGTTGTTTTTTGGGTTACTTGGTTCCGGCAATAAGACATACTGCAGAATTACCTTTGGGTAAGATACAAAACGTGAGAGAAGCAGCCCGAAAACCCAAAGGTCCAGTTGAAAAACCTGTGAATCCAGTTGGAAAGATCGAAGCTGGCTGGAAAGACCACAACTCAGTGAAAGATAAAAGCAAATTGACTCATATGGACTTGAGTGACAGTGTTATATCTTAGGCAGGAATATTCCCAGCCTATGGAGCAGTCAAATCGATCTGGGAGCTGAGAAAGTTGTCGAAACTTCTCGAAGTAATGAGTAATGCAACTTTTTCTGCCCTAGAACTGGTGACTGATGAACTGAATGCAATGAGAACTGTTGTGCTACAAAATCGGATGGCTCTTGACTTCACCCTAGCGAGAGGTGGTACGTGCGCACTTATCAAAGAAGAATGCTGTGCGTACATACCAGATAATAGGCATGAAATTAATAATCACCTAGAGGTAATTCAGCAAGTATCAGCCATGACTGAACCAGGCCTAAACCCACTGACGGACTTTTTCCAGAATCTATTTGGGGGGTGGGGTTCCATCTATTCTGATTGCCATTTGTGTGGGTATACTCCTAATAGGAGCATGTGTTTGCTGTGGAATTCCCTGCATGAAAAGATTAATCAAAGATTTTATTGATGTATCTGTTACTGAAACTTTGTACCAAGATATTGAAATTGAAAAGTTGATCTCAGATGACATTTTTTTCTGAAGTATAGATTGAATGACTCACCTAGCTGAAAATCCTAACTGGAAAAGGTTAGGAGATGAAATGACACTATGCATACTTTAAAATAGAATAAAAAGTATTAATAGGGGGGGAAATGTTAGAAAAATGTGTATTTGAATATATGAGAAATGCTAGTTTAAAAGCAAAGTAGTATATAAAGCATTTTATTCTATTAATCATATAACAGTAAAGATGAATTCATGTGTAAATGTAAGTAGTTTTGAAACTGCAGTGTGGCTTGAAGCAAAACTGACCTTCAACCCTGGCAGATGCTAGCTTAGCAAGATTTAATGTTTATGCTTTTCACAAGTGATTATCTGCTGGGTCAGGAAATTAAATGTGTGAAATAATGAAATCTTCTGCTCTTTCCTGTTGGAATGATTTGGCCTTGTATATGTGTTACTGAGATAAGCACGCAGCTGGTAGGAAAGTGTAACAGAGAACAAAGAAGATTATTAAAAGACTGAATCTGCTATTGTATTCGAACTGATATGAAACCTTGAAGAAGTAACTTTACAGAAAGACATTATGTCTGACCAGCTGGATAGCAAGGCCGTATTGTATCTAGAGGAAAAGTTTTCTTAAATATACAGCATCAACAGCTTTATGAATAGAAGACTGTAAGCTAAAGTGATGTAGATGCCCTGTGACATATCACGTCAGTAAGGTGGGCATAGCTTAAATGTTAAACCTATATAAAATTGTGTGCTTCCTGTTTCATGTCAGACAAAATTCTGTACTTGTACGTTTTTTGCCTCCTGGTGTACACTAGTAAACTTTTGAATCTGAACCTCCTGTGTATTGAATTCTTGATTTTATTTAACAGTGTGTCTTTTTAAACTTTAGAGCTAAAGAAATTTTCCATTATCAATTTTTCTTAATATGCAGATTCTTTGTTTTCCAGTCCTCCAATATCAGTTTTCTTATGACATGCCAGCAAGTCACATAATGTGAAGCTTAAAATACTTCAAATTTATGCAGAAATTGAAAACATAATTTCCATATTATGTCTGTGAACATTTTATTCAGTTCACTTCTTCAGCTACAAATCTGTGGGTATTGAGTCAAACAGATGTAGCATATAACAGCACTAATGGGGAAATAAGTGAAAATCATGTTACCCTTAGTGTTACAGTGGTGCAGTAAAAATTGTTATGTCCCAGTGTGTGTGTGTGTGTGTGTGTGTGTGTGTGTGTGTGTGTGTGTGTGTGTGTGTGTGTGTGTGTGTGTGTGTATGTGTGTGTGTCCTGTAATGAACTGGGGTGGGAGGTTGGCATAATGTTTAAGGTATTTACCTTACAGACAAAAGGTGCAGGGTTTGATTCTCACATGGGATAACTGGCTAGGCTTATAATGACCTACGATGACAGCTCACTTAATACTAATCTATGAACTGACATCTTGTTCTGAACTGCTTCTCATCTTCTGTTGTTCTCTTGGACAGGTTTTGGGTTCCCAGGACCGGTGGCGGCTGGTGACTTCAAATCAAAGGGGGGCTGCAGGAGACAGCTGAATGGGTGGGGTCAATGGGGAAGGGGTGTGGCCAACTAAAAAGGGGAGGAGCTATGCTCAAAACCACACAAACTAACTTTAATGAAATACGCTGCCCTGGGTGGCAAACCATCATTATGAGAGTCCAATCAAGACAAAAATAAGTGTAGAAGAATAAAAATATTTCAATGCATTGGCTGCATGACAGCTTACTTATTATCTAGATGGAAACAAAAGGTTGTGAGGCATGAAAAAATAAATTACTTTTTAAATACATTACTGGAATGCCAGTCAAAATCAAGTATAAGAAAAACCAGAAGCACTCAACTCAAACCACTTCTCCTTGCACTGCAGTTCTAATTATAATTTATATTCAGCTTTATTAAAGTACCAAGTAACATGCTGAAAGTAGAAATCTCTGTGATGCCCCCCTTGTAAAATGTTTCTTATCCAAAAAAGACCTGCTGCCTGACAACTATCTACTTGTTTCATGGGGAAAACATGATCAAAGTAAAAAATGAAAAGCAAACAAGAAACAAGCTCAAGATACATTGCTTAAAGGATTACTGTACAGGTTATGGACCACACATGATTGGCATTCTGTTTAGTTTACGGGTAAAGTCTGTAGAGATGACTGGAAGTCTCCAACAAGTGTAATGAGCTTTTTAAAATAATGGAATCCTGTCCTTTAATACCCAAGTCTTATACATTATCTAGTCAAGTATTCTCTGCATGGCAACAACAGAAAGGCTTTCAATGTTGGCAATTCTTTAACAGTATGCTTATTAAAGCTTACTTGCATCTTATGATCTCAGACAAGCTTACCTTATGGTCATTAAAGCATTGCTACTTAAACACAGAGCAACAGGCACTTTGAGTAATAAGCATAAATCTGAGTAATAAGCATAAATCAACAGTACAAAAATATGACAGAAACCAGACCGTTCTGCAAAATCAAGGACAGATGAAAAGCCACTGTAGTACTTGTGTCTACCTTGGATGGGGGGGACACACTGCACATTTACACTGCATAACTACTCCTTGCCTTGCTTGGACACATCCAGAGTCACTACATGGGGGAGTGGGGTGCAACAAGTATGTCACAATTTGAAATGTCTGGCTGACTGTGATGGCCCTGACACATTTGTCATACCTCTCAACCTCAGAGCAAGAAATCTGGACAAAGCCATACACAGAAGTGGGACAAAGGCCCAAAAATAAGGACAATTTTTAAATATTGCTCTAATAAACTTAGAAAGATAATAGAATAGGTCTTGCATTAGTATGAATTTTCTGAAGGGTATAAAATCTGAAACTCAAATGTTTGTCATTTTCTAACTTCAGTCTTTAGTGATTTGTCACTACTTTGCCAAAAAAACACAATTTTATGAAAAATGGACCAAAAATGTGATGCAAAAATATAAAATAGCCACACAATACAACTGGGAACCTGTTAAAGAAGGGACATTTTAATATTAGTACTGCTAACTTGAGCAGCTGACAAAATAAAATAATCTACATGCATTTCAAGTAATCTATAACTTTGATTATTACAGTTATTTCTTAATTGTAAACCCTCCATGTTTTCCTCCAAAATTGCTATTTTGCGGAGGGATTATTAGGGGGAAGAGCAACATTTTGAGCCAAAATCGGGGACAGTTGAGAGGTTGGCTATGCCTAATTCTATAAAGCAATTTATTTGCATGTACCTCTTAACCTGTTAATGCAGTAAATCTGAACAAGGCCTAATATATTGGGGGAACATATAAACAGTACTAAAAATTGCTCTTGTATAAATTGAGACAGTTGATAGAACAGCTCTAACTTTAACATGCAGTTTTCTGAAGGTTATGAAGTCTGAACCTCAGTGTATCATTATTTAGTGACTTAATTCCTAAAAGATTTGCCAGAAAACTACAAATTTTATGAAGAACAAACCAAAAATAAGAAGCAAAAATCTATTCATTCTTTGAAAATCTGGACAGTTGGGAGGTATAGTTCAGCTGGGCCTGTCTGAGTTTGCTGCCCTTCCCCCCCCCTGACAAAATCATGGTTGAATGGAGCCTCTGCAGCCATTTCAATGAACCATTACTTGGCTATTTCACTCCATTTACCATAAACACTAATGTGCATACTGCTTTACTTCTATGATGAGTTGTACTTCATTTGAAAGTTTTATTTTGTATTTTACAGCACAAACACTAAGTCATCTGCTAAACAAAGCAATGCAGTCTCACAATGAAAACTTAGCATTAAAACTTCTCTGCCCTTGTAACTCACATTAATTGAAACAACATTGAAACCCACATTCAAAGAAAATACATTTTGCCAGTGGCAGATACAGATTAATTTTGGGCTGTTTTCAAATCATAGGCCCCTTGCATATGAAACATACATGTGCTCTTTGATACACCTTCCTCATTGTACTAAATTATATTCCTTGTACAATACAGTACAGTTGTTACAGGGCATTTTAAATTTGTTTTGAACATTTTTCCAGTAAGCAATGAAACAAAACGCATGCACCCATAATGGCAAAACTGCCCAGTTCAGAACATTTATCATAAAAGTCTACTCAGACTTCCACAGTCCACCATTATTAGTAAATATGCACATTTCTACAGTCCACCATTATTAGTAAATATGCACAATTCTACAGTCCACCATTATCAGTAAATATGCACGATTCTACAGTCCATTATCAGTAAATATGCACAATTCTACAGTCCATTATCAGTAAATATGCACAATCTCTGAAGAAGTAAAAGTCATCTAAATAATTCCACATTAAAGAAATCTGTAACTAATGAAGAGGTTGCTGCTAGCAAACACCTTTATATTTCATGGTTTCATCGAAAAATAAAGTGTCTGTTGCCCCTCAGGAATAAATTGCCTATATTACATTAAAAATGATAAGCTAGTAATATTGCAAGAGGAAATGGATGGCAAACTGATAACAGACTCATAGTTAGTATCTTCACCAAGGAGAACATTCTCAGTACGGCAGCATCCACCCCTTGTGGGAGTAGAACCCACAGCCTTCTGCATCAAAAGCAAGTACACAACCTGTTGTGCTATTAACAAGGCAAACCAACTTCACTTAAGCAACACTAAACTTCTGTTCCCCTGCAGCTCTCAGCTCCTTGTAAAATTTACTCAATACTCAACTGCATCTCAACTTCGCAGCACAAGAAAACTGGAAAAAGCCAAAATGTATTGGGGGGGGGGGGGGTCAAAAGCCCAAAAACCAGGGACACATTAAACATTGCTTGTATAATCTTGGAAAGTTGCTAGAATAAAATGCTGTGTTACCACCATACATTTTACTGCCAAGGTCCCTGATCAAAACAGTCAGAGCAACATACCACTATGCCAAATCAGCTGCTTTGTAAAAGAGAGGAAGACTGAAACTTAAATGGCTATCATTTAGTGAATTCAGTTCTCACCATAGCTGTCACCCTCTTTGTACAAAACACCTGGGCAAACCCAGTAATGAGGGAATACAGCCCTCAAACATATTCAGTGAATTCAGTTCTTGCCATAGCTGTCAACCTTAGCACAAAAACCTGGACAAAGCCAATAATGGGGGAATACAGTCCCAAAAATAGGGACAAATTTCAAATATTCATCTTATAAACTTAGAAAATTGCTAGAATAAAAGGTTGTGCTACGGTTGTGTTACTATGTATTTTCTGAAGAACATGAAGTCTGAAATTCAAATGCCTGTCAATTTTACTGCTGACAGAACAAAAACAATTTTCAGCAGAGACCCAGGGATTAATACTGCAGACACGTCTTTGTAAAATGACAGGGCACCAGAGCAAATCCACACAAACACAGGGAGGAGATGCAGACTCCACACAGAAGGCACCCCAGCCAAGAATCAAACCAGAAAACCTATAGCTGTGAGGCAACAATACTACCACTGCACCATCAAATATGCAAGGAATTAAACATTCAGAAACCTGAAGTCTGAAATTCAAATGCCTGTCAATTTTATTTAACATTTGTTAATCAGGACAGTCTGACTTGGAACAAAAAAAAATTTCAGCAGAGACCCAGGAAGAAATAATGAGGACACAAAAGCAAACCCACACAAACACAGGAGAAGATACAGACCCCACAAAGAAGGCACCCCAGCCAAGAATCAAACCTGAGAACCTGCAGCTGTGAGGCAACAATGCTACCACTGCACCATCAAATATCAAGCATTGCAACATTTACAAACCACAGATATTATGAGGAACAGATCAGATCTAATATGAGGCAAAAATCTGCAATTTTTTTTTACAAATGGTGGTGGGTAGGGAATTCAGGTCTTTAACACCTGCATACAAGGTACAGGGTTCAAGCCTGATGTATTCCCTACCACACACACACACACACACACACACACACACACACACACACACACACACACACACACACACACACACACACACCTGTAGTAGCAAACCACAAAAACTAAATATACTGCACTGGGTGCCAAACCGTCATTATGAGAGTCCAATCAAGACAAAATGAAGTGTAGAAGAATAAAAATATTTCAATGCATTGGCTGCATGACAGCTTAATATCTAGATGGAAACAAAAAAGTTTGTGAGGCATGAAAAAATAAATTACTTTTTTTTTTTAAATACATTAATGGAATGCCAGTAAAAATCAAGTATAAGAAAAACAAGCAGCACTCAACTCAAACCACTTCTTGCACTGCAGTTCTAATTATAATATATATTCAGCTTTATTAAAGTAACAAGTAACATGCTGAAAGTAGAAATCTCTGATGCCCCCACTTTAAAAATGTTCCTTATCCAAAAAAAGACCTGCTGCCTGACATCTACTTGTTTCATGGGAAAAACATGATCAAAGTAAAAAATGAAAAGCAAACAAGAAATAAGCTGAAGATACATTGCTTAAAAGGATTACTGTACAGGTTATGGACCAGGAGATTGGCATTCGGTTTACGGGTAAAGCCTGCAGAGATGACTGGAAGTCTACAAGTGTAATGAGGCTCTTAATGTAATTCTGTCCTTTATTACAAATACTGGCATATGCATTTAAATACCCAAGGCTTATACATTATCTAGTTAAGTATTTTCTACATGGCTACAGAAAGGCTTTCAATGTTGGCAATTCTTTAACAGTATACTTATTAAAGCTTACTTGCATCTTGCAATCTCAGCCAAGCTTACCTGATGGTCATTAAAGTATTGCTAATTAAACACAGAGCAACAGGCACTTTGAGTAATAAGCATAAATCAACAGTACAAAAAATATGACAGAAACCAGACCATTCTGTAAAAATCAAGGACAGATGAAAAGCCACTCTAGTACTTGTGTCTACCTTGGATGGGTGGGATTCTCTGCACATTTACACTGCATAACTACTCCTTGCCTTGCTTAGACACATCCAGAGTCACTACATGGGGGAGTGGGGTGCAACAAGTATGTCACAGTTTGAAATGTCTCTGGCTGACTTGTGATGGCCCTGACACATTTGTCATACCTCTCAACCTCAGAGCAAGAAATCTGGACAAAGCCATACAAAGAAATGGGACAGAGGCCCAAAAATAAGGACAATTTTTAAAATATTGCTCTTATAAACTTAGAAAGCTAATAGAGGTCTTGCATTAGTATGAATTTTCTGAATGGTATGAAATCTGAAACTCAAATGTCTGTCATTATTTTCTAACTTCAGTCTTTAATTATTTGTCACTAATTTGCCAAAAAAACACAATTTTATGAAAAATGGACCAAAAATGTGATGTAAAAATATAAAATAGCAACACAATACAGCTGGGGACCTGTCAAAGAAGGGACAATTTAATATTAGTACTGCTAACTTGATCAGATGACAAAATAAAATAATCTACATGTATTTCTGAAATAAAAGTAATCCGATTATTACAGTTATTTCTTAATTATAAACCCTCCATGTTTTCTTCCAAAATTGCTATTTTGCGGAGGGATCATTAGAGGAAGAGCAACATTTTGAGCCAAAATCAGGGACAGTTGAGAGGTTTGGCTATGCCTAATTCTATAAAGGAATTTATTTGCATGTACCTCTCAACCTGTTAATGCAATAAATCTGGACAAGGCCAAATATATTGGGGGAACATATAAACAGTACTAAAATTGCTCTTGTATAAACTGGGACAGTTGATAGAACAGGTCTTACTTTAGCATGCATTTTTCTGAAGGTTATAAAATCTGAAACTAGTGTGTCATTATTTAGTGACTTAATTCCTAAATGATTTGCCAGAAAACCACAAATTTTATGAGGAACAAACCAAAAATAAGAAGCAAAAAATCTATTCATTCTTTGAAAATCTGGACAGTTGGGAGGTATAGTTCAAAAGCAAAAAATCTATTCATTCTTTGAAAATCTGGACAGTTGGGAGGTATAGTTCAGCTGGGGCTGTCTAAGTTTGCCACCCTTCCCCTCACAAAACCATGGTCGAATGGAGCCTCCCCCTGCAGCCATTCCAATGATCCATTACTTTGCTATTTCACTCCATTTACCATAAACACTAATGTGCATACTGATTTACTTCTATGATGATTTGAACTTCATTTGAAAGTTTTATTTTGCATTTTACAGCACAAACACTAAGACATCTGTTAAACAAACTTGGCATTAAAACTTCTCTGCCCTTGAAACTCACATTCATTGAAACAACATTAAAACCCACATTCAAAGAAAATACATTTTACCCGTGGCAGATAAAAATTAATTCTGGGCTGTTTTCAAATCATAGGTCCCTTGCATATGAAACATACATGTGCTCTTTGATACACCTTCCTATTGCTTTGAACATGTTTCCAGTAAACAATGAAACAAAACTGCCCAATTCAGAACATTTCCATCATAAAAGTCTACTCAAACTTCTACAGTCCACTATTATCAGTAAATATGCACAATTCTACAGTCCACCATTATCAGTAAATATGCACAATCTCTGAAGTAGTAAAAAAGTCATCTAAATAATTCCACGTTAAATAAATCTGTAATGAAGAGGTTGCTGCTAGCAATCACCTTTATATTTCATGGCTTCATCGAAAAATAAAGTGTCTGATGCCCCTGAGGAATAAATTGCCTAAATTACATTAAAAATAAGCTAGTAATATTGCAATAGGAAATGGATGGCAAACTGATAACAGGCTCATAGTTAGTATCTTAACTTTCAGTACGGCAGCATTCACCCCTTATGGGAGTAGAACCAACAACCTTCTGCATCAAAAGCAAGTACACAACCTGTTGTGCTATTAGCAATGTGAGCCGACTTAGCATAATCAGCACTAAACTTCTCTTCCAATGCAGCTCTCAGCTCCTTGTAAACTCTACACAATACTCAACTGCATCTCAACTTTGCAGCACAAGAAGCCTGGAAAAAGCCAAATTTATTGGGGTTGGTCAAAAGGGCAAAAACCAGAGACACATTAAACATTGCTTGTATAATCTTGGAAAGCTGCTAGAATAAAATGCTGTGTTACCACCATACATTTTACTACCAAGGTCCCTGTGCAAAAGAGTCAGAACAACATACCACTATGCCAAATCACCTGCTTTGTGAAAGAAAAATGCTGTGTTACCACCGTACATTTTACTGCCAAGGTCCCTGTGCAAAACAGTCAAGAGCAACATACCACTACGCCAAATCAGCTGCTTTGTGAAAGAGAGGAAGACTGAAACTTAAATGGCTATCATTTAATGAATTCAGTTCTCAACATAGCTGTCAACCTCTTAGCACAAAACACCTGGACAAACCCAGTAATGAGGGAATACAGCCCTCAAACATATTCAGTGAATTCAGTTCTTGCCATAGCTGTCAACCTTAGCACAAAAACCTGGACAAAGCCAATAACAGGGTATTACAGTCCCAAAAATAAGGACAAATTTCAAATAGTCATCTTATAAACTTAAAAATTGCTATAATAAAAGGTTGTGTTACTATATATTTATTGCTAGAATAAAAAGTTGTTTTACTATGTATTTTCTGAAGAATATGCAGTCTGAAATTCAAATGCCTGTCAATTTTACTTCTGACGGAACAAAAACAATTTTCAGCAGAGGCCCAGGGAGAAATACTGTAGACACATGTCTTTGTAAAATGGCAGGACACCAGAGCAAATCCACACAAACACAGGGATAAGATGCAGACTCCACACAGAAGGCACCCCAGCCAAGAATCAAACCAGAAAACCTATAGCTGTGAGGCAGCAATACTGCCACTGCACCATCAAATATGTAAGGACACCAGAGCAAATCTACACAAACACAGGGATAAGATGCAGACTCCACACAGAAGGCACCCCAGCCAAGAATCAAACCAGAAAAACCTATAGCTGTGAGGCAACAATACTGCCACTGCACCATCAAATATGTAAGGAAGTAAACATTCAGAAACCTGAAGTCTGAAATTCAAATGCCTGTCAATTTGTTAATTAGGACAGTCTGACTTGGAACAAAAAAAAAAACAATTCTCAGCAGAGGCCCAGGAAGAAATAATGCAGACATGTCTTTGTAACATGGGAGGACACAAAAGCAAACCCACACAAACACAGGGAGAAGATACAGACCCCCCCCCCCCACAAAGGAGGCACCCCAGCCAAGAATCAAACCCAAAAACCTGCAGCTGTAAGGCAACAATGCTACCACTGCACCACCAAATTTCAAGCATTGCAATATTTAAAAAACACAGATATTATGAGGAATAGATCAGATCAAATATGAGGCAAAAATCTGCAATTTTTTACAAATGGTGGTGGGTAGGGAATTCAGGTCTATAACACCTGCATACAAGGTACAGGGTTCAAGCCTGAGGTATTCCCTATCACACCACCATGAGTCTAACCACCAGTATATTGCATTTACACACACACACACACACACACACACACACACACACACACACACACACACACACACACACACACCCTGTCTACACACTTACCTGAAGTAAATCCTGTCCAACATCCGGCCCCTATCCATAAACCCGCGCAAATCCGACCCTGCCCATCGCAAGATCTTCTCCCGATGAGACTCCAATGCAGACCCTGCCCGTCGCGAGATCCTAAATCCCTGACTGCTGATGTTGCAGTCCGACCCCAGCGAGTTCCCAGGACAGTCTATGCAGTTTAAAACTGCATAGACTTCTGGGAGCTCTGTTGTCCATGTTTCCCAATTAGGACTGCTGCTGAGACAATCTGAGCATGCTCCACTGTCTCAGCAGCAGTCCGGACTAGTGCGCATGCGTGAAGTCCGTGAACTTTTAAATTTTCTATTTATTTCTTTTTATTTTTTTACTTTCAAGTTGAGGGGGCTGCAGTCCGGCAGTCCAATAGCATGGGCCGCCCCTGCCCAGGACTCTAAATGGGACAAGGTGAGGAAATGAATGAAAGTATGCTTCATTTTAGGTGCAGTTTAAACTGCAAATCATAATTTCTACTGCATAACCCATTTTCTCGCCATATCTAACATTTCTAAAATTGCCTTAAAATGTATTAACCTTAAATATGTGATTTAATATTATACTTTTGTTTACTACTGGTTAAGGCAGTGTATAATTAAGCACACAGTATCTGAGATAGATGCATTTTTATTCCAGAAATAATGCTCTCTTGTCTTTCTGCATTAATGATACATAGTGCCAGCCCATAAACACAATGTAATTAAGCTAGGTCCTTTTCAAATTTTCCTTAGATTACTTTACACAATAAAGGATTCATTTTACAAACAACACTCCGAATTTAGAAAAATCCTTAAAATAATAGAGTATACTATAATTTATAATCAGGACTTGTTTAAACCGACCTTTCTTTATTCCCAGACTAATATTATTACATATAAGTGGTACTGGCAAAGCATAGAAAAGGCATTAACACGAAGCTTTAAGAAACAATACAAAAACAGCCAACTACCACAGATAAAACCAGTAATGTAAAGAAAACGAACACTGGCCAGTGAAATTGGATACAAAGTTTAATTAGCGCTTTTGTCTGTTGTTACACTTGACTTCTTCAGATTAAAACAGGAATTATTCATACATCACTTCCTTTTATAGCCAGGCTAAGTCACATGTCATTAAACCAAAATACACCTAAAAATCACTGTTGTTTTAGTTGTTATTATACATAGCTAAATTCCACCTTATAAAATACATTAAAACCATACTTCTTTATTTACATATTGTATATAGCCTATCAGCCCCCATCTCAAGTACAATCCAAAATACATTTCCACAACAATAAATCATGTACTTAAAATAAGCAAATGTTACTGTGCTGCCACGGAAATATACATGTGTGCCCTCCCCCTAAAAATAAAGTTCAGCTTTTAATTTTAAATAGCTGGAGAAAGAAACTACATCATTCAGCCCGGGTGGGTTAGTGGCATCCACTCTAAGTTGCCACATGAATTCTTTGAATTCTAGAAACAATTCCTTTGGTCCTCCCCTACTCTCAGGTACTACTTGATCAATGGCTACAAATGTAAACTTGTGATCTGGGTTCAGGATAGTATGTACAGCCAATGCATTCTTTTCATTACCCTTCCTGATGTCATACATGTGTTGGTAAATACGAACTTTAAACGCTCTCTTAGTCTTCCCTATGTAAAAACTTTCACAGCCTTGACATAGGGTGACATATACAACGTGTGTACTGTTACAGTTCAACTTGAAATTTAGTTGATCCGTATCATACCATGGAATAAAAACTTTTTCTGTTTCTAATACATTGGCACATTGGTTACAGTGTCCACATTTTTACATTTTTTACCTTTCTTATAGTTTTTATTCCCCTCTTTATTTCTTAAAACCATGCATCTTTATTTACATATTGCATATATCCCATCAGTCCCCATCTCAAAATTAAAATAAAGTACAATCCAAAATACATTTCCACAAAAATAAATCAGAAAAGAGAGTTAAAAGACATTTTTTTCCACTGTTAGGCTCAGAAGAAAGGGACAACAGCAGTCATAAAAAGGTTGATGTGAGGTCAAGGAACACAAACGAGTTTAACAGGGCCTTTATTCTGACGTACAACTTGCAGTATTATAACATAAAAGAAATTAAAAAAAATAATTGGTTTATATTTAAAAGTGACAAAAAAGTCCTTAAAAATGTTGGTGACAGACCATGTGTCATATACAAAAAAGATGCATGTGTCCCAGATTTGTTGGAAAGAAATAAAGAGGGGAATAAAAACTACAAGAAAGGTAAGATGTTAAAATGTGGATATTGTAACCAATGTGCCAATGTATTAGAAACAGAAAAAGTTTTTATTCCAAGGTATGGTACGGTTCAACTAAATTTCAAGTTGAACTGTAACAGTACACATGTTGTATATATCGCCGTATGTCAAGGCTGTGAAAGTTTTTACATAGGGAAGACTAAGAGGGTTTATATCCGAACATCGAAAGACTACAATTTCGAAGCACGCAACATCGAACACGGAACATCGAACGCACACAACCCCGAAAGCTCAGAATTTTGAAAATGGAATGTACAAACAAAAACACTTGGCCATCCGCTCACCTAACCATAACACACCAAACACCATGCCTATTAAACTTTCAAAACACAACCCAGCCACCTAATGCAAGTACCCTACAAACATAAACATTCAGTACTTTATTCCGCTCAACAGAAAGTAAATATTAAAAACAAAACCAACATACTAGCACACAACAATTACCACACTACATACACACTATGTACAAACAACAAAATATTTACATTATGTACTACTAAAATACACAAACAAGATACAAACTATGTTATATGTGGGGGGGCTTCACCCCCCACTTAAATATACCAACTCCAAGATCGCACCACAGTGGAGGTAATACATTCACATGTAACATTCCAATCTTATGTGTCTTGCTTACCCTGCTATTGAACAGTGCTACATATCAGACGTTCTTCACATTTCACTTTCCCAGTGATGTCAAGGTGTGTAACTTTGCATCGGCCAACTATGGGAGTCCGGGTTTTCCATTTTCGGAATTTTGAGCTTTCGGCACTGTTTGCATTTGAGGTTTGGTGTTCGATGTTGTACGATTCGAGATTATGGGTGGTTGATGTTCTGATATACACTCGACTAAGACAGCGTTTAAAATTCATATTTACCAACACATGTATGACATCAGGAAGGGTAATGAAAAGAATGTATTGGTTGCACATACTATCCTGAACCCAGATCACAAGTTTACATTTGTAGCCATTGATCAAGTAGTACCTGAAAGTAGGGGGGGACCAAAGGAATTGTTTCTAGAAGTCAAAGAATTCATGTGGCAACTTAGAGTGGATGCCACTAACCCACCCGGGCTGAATGATGTAGTTTCTTTCTCCAGCTATTTAAAATTAAAAGCTGAACTTTATTTTTAGGGGGAGGCCACACATGTATATTTCTGTGGCAACACAGTAACATTTGCATATTTTAAGTACATGATTTATTTTTGTGGAAATGTATTTTGGATTGTACTTTATTTTAATTTTGAGATGGGGGCTGATGGGCTATATCTAATATGTAAATAAAGAAGTATGGTTTTAATGCATTTTATACGGTGAAATTTAGCTATGTATAATAACAACTAAAACAACAGTGATTTTTTAGGTGCATTTTGCTTTAATGACATGTGACTTAGCCTGTCTATAAAAGGAAGTGATGTAGGAATAATTCCTGTTTTAATCTGAAGAAGTCAAGTGTAACAGACAAAAGAACTAATTAAACTTTGTATCCAGTTTCACCGGCCAGTGTTCGCTTTCTAAACAATACAAAACATTTAAAAAATCTAGCCAAAACATTCAGCATAAATAAACTTTTCTGTATATATATTTTTTTCAATTGTGTAAATCAGCGGTCCTCAAACACCAGGCCGCAGACCGGTACCAGGCCATGGAGCACTTGGTACCGGGCCGTCAGGTATGGAGTGAAATGAAAAACTGACTGCATGCATGAGTATGTTTGTCTGTCTGCGTGCATGAGTGAATGCGTGCATGAAAGTAGAACAGTCTGTGTGTGTGTGTTTGTGTATGTGTGTGTGTGTGTGTGTGTGTGTGTGTGTGTGTGTGTGTGTGTGTGTGTGTGTGTATATATACGTTCCAGTCTGCATGTGTGAGTGAATACATACATGAAAGCAAAAGAGTCTGTGTGTGTGTGTGTGTGTGTGTGTGTGTGTGTGTGTGTGTGTGTGTGTGTGTGTGTGTGAGATCGGGAAAGTGAGAGCGATGTTGAGTGAATGCATGAATGAATGAGAAAGTGGCTGCGTGTGTGTTTGATCGAAGAGTGAGAGTGATGTGAGAGTGAATGCAGGCTTGAATGAGAAAGTGACTGTGTGGGTGTGTGTGTGTGTGTGTGTGTGTGTGTGTGTGTGTGTGTGTGTGTGTGTGTGTGTGTGTGTGTGTGTGAGTGATTGGGAGAGTAAGAGTGATGTGTGAGTGAATGCAGGTGTGAATGAGGAAGTGACTATGACTGTGTGAGAGATCGGAAAAGAGTGAGAGCGATGCATGTGAGTGAATGCATGCATGAATGCAAAAGAAACTGTGTGTGTGTGTGTGTGTGTGTGTGTGTGTGTGAGAGAGAGAGATGGGGGGGGGGAGAGTGAAGAGTGAGAGTGATCCGGGCAGCAGCAGTGAGGTTTATGCACCTCTCGACCATATCACAGGACAGAGCCAGATAGGGACAGATTTTAAATATTACTCATATAAACTTTAAGTCAATAAGGTTGCCATTAGATTTACTTACCTCTCAACCATAGTAGATCAATGTTATGCTGTTAAGCAGAATGTACACTTTTTTGGTAAATATTGCCAATTGTTTTTATTGTACTTTGGAGCTTTTCATCCTGGGTCTCGGCAGAAAATAGACATCTTGTCCAGTTGGGCCTCCTCGTTAAACAAATATCAAATAAATAAGTAAATAAATAAAAATGCACTTTATTATGTGCACCACGCGATGGCCAGTCCGTGAAAAATTGTTGTACATGATACTTGTCCTTGGTGCAAAAAAGGTTGGAGACCCAGTGGCAGATTTAGGCCTGGGCTCAGGGGCACATGCTGCCCCCTTTTTAAAGCCAATGATACAGAAATGAAGTTCATTCTAAACAAGGGACTGGTTAGCGGTTGCGTGATGTGGGCTTGGTGGCAAGGAAATCGGCAGGTGTATGCTATGTACATTATAGCGTACACTATGGCCAGCCGTAAAGTAGTAAAAAAAACAAAAACAAAAAACAAAACACCCCTCATTGGCTCACTTCATGTTTAAGGTCATGTCATGGTGCTACTCATTTCTGCACTTGCAGGGAGGGATGATGACTGATTCAGTCTAGTTATTATTGGCTGCAGGTGTATTTGGCAGGCTGCTTAATTCCTGTTAAATACAGCTGCAGTCAAACCCCTTTTATTTTTCTTTCTCTCGGTGGAGCTGCTGAGTGACCATTTTTCTTATCAGTTTCTATTGCCTTTTTAATTCAAGGTTCTTCTGCAAGGGGGTTGGACCAATCTGTTTAACCTTTTGTGTTGTGCAATGTGACCAGTGCGGTAGACACACACTGGCCTGGATCATTTATTCCTGAAGTGTTCCTGAGGCAGTTTTAGGACCAAAATTGAAACAAAATACTACAGATACCATATACTATAGCTTCAGTTACAAAGCGTATGCTCAGGTCTTTTCAAAATCAGATCATACTTAAGTCGTTTTGCCATTAGAAATGGCGAGGTGGCAGATCCTACAGAGTTGGCTAATTCTTTTATCCATCCTTCCTGTTGCCTGGGTAAGTACTAGGCCCTCATTTAAAGTCCAACTTCAGGCACTTATTGTGACTGTGGTCTAGCTAATGGATTATAGACTTCTAAGTATAATTACTAGTAACATTGATTTAAGCACCATGAACTGTAATTTATGAAGTTAAGCATTTCATTATTCTGCTTTGTCTGGATACTTAAAAAGTAAGCAATGACTCTGTTTCATACGAGACTAACATATGTCTTTATTCTGTGTTATGTACATGCCATGATGTTTTGGGAATTTAGTTATTGTAAAAAGCAAAACATAATAATCCTTTTTCTCCTGGAATTTTCAAACTCAGATTAGTAACATCCTACAGAGTAACCCTCTTGCCGTGTAGCTACAGTCTATAAAGGAAACGTGTTACTCTGCAGATGTAGGTACCCCAACTGTGACCCTGTAAGACATCCTCACTCTTCAATGTCATTCTTTCCTTTTATTTATACTGATACTAAGTCACTATTGCCAGTTTACTTCAGTACTTTAGACAGTAAAACTGGTTACTGTTTGTTGTTGTTGGTTAAGTAGCTTCTCTTTGTTTCCTTTGGTTTCATACCTTGCACTCCCCCATACAGTAAGAAAGGTTGTGTTTGATGTTTCACTGCCACCACCACCCACCAACTCCCCCCCCACACACACACTGTGAAGCAGCACTACTACTATGACATCTGTTCTAGCTACAACTGGCTCCATAAAGCAGTTTCTGAGCTGAGAGCCACCAATGAGAGTAACCCCACATTACTGTATTTTTTTTTGTTCCTTTGCTTGTTTTGGAGGGTTCATTTAACTTAACCCAACCCCAGTGTTGAAGAAAATCATTAACCCTAAGACAAGGTTAGCTACAGTCTCTGTTTTAGCACCCCCCCCCCTCACAAGCCCTGCTCTAATCTACCTAGTGTCTGATTTGTAAAATTTAGGAGCTCTGGTTGCTACTGTCTGGACAATGGAAAATAGTAAAGAGGTAATGATACAGAAGCAGGGATTTGTTATTGTTGTGTTAAGGAATGAAGTCATAAACCTGCAGCATTTACTCCCTGTAGTGTCCATAGTTTAGGGAGGGTGGCCACGATGGTGCAGCGGTTAGCGTTACCACCTCACCACAAGAGGTTCGATCCTCAGCTGGGGTGCCTTCTGTGCGGAATCTATATGTCCTTCCTGTGGCCATGTGGGTTTACTCCGGGTGCTCCGGTTTCTTCCCACATCCCAAAGACATGCTGTAGGTGGATTGGTCCTAGGTGTGAGTGTGTGCATGTGTGTGTCTTCTGTGGAAGGTTGGGTGCCGGGCTGGCAACTCGACACTGTAAAACTCCACTGCCAGTCATGAGCGGACAGGTGATCTGCTGTGGCGACCCCTAACTGGGAAAAGCCGAAAGAAAAAGAAGTGTCCATAGTTTAGGGAATGGTAAAGGTACCCACAGAGCATCTTAGAATTCAGCTTTGAAGCCAACTGTCTAATAGCCTTCATGTTGGAAAGCACAGTGTTCTGATTTGGAATCAAGCATAGAGTTTAGTTTATGTATTTTCTAAAGGATATAAAGCTAAAACTGGAATATATGTCATTATTTAGTGAATTCGCTCCTTAAGAATTTAATTGCCAGAAAACCATGAAATTAATGAAAAACTGATGAAAAATATGAGGCAAAAATCTGAATATTATGCCAAAATCTGTGGACAGGTGAGATGTACAGATCCCTCCCTAATCATATGTAAGTGCTGATAAATATATTAAAAAAATAAGCTTATGAGATTTGAGAGACCTAACCTGAAAGACGAATATTTAACATAGCACATGGTAACTGCAAGTGTAAATTCATTTAAGAACCTGGTTATATGGGTAGATCCAACTTTGAGTTTTTCTAATTATATTAACCAGTTGCTTGATAGTGATATTACTATAGGTTATATAAAAAGATTTAGAAAGTTTAGAAAATCAGAAGTGAAGCCATTGCTTGTTAGTTCCATTAGACCCATTAGACCCAGACTCAAGTTTGAAATAACAATATGGAAACCTTATAAGAAAAACATGATTGTACTGGAAACAGTACAGTGGAAATATACTAAGGGCATCCATGGATGTGAAAGTTTTAAGTTACTATGAAAGACTAAAATATCTGAACTTGTACATTGTCTCATATACATATCTAAGAGGAGACCTTATTCAGGTATACAGGAAATTTAGAGACAACTTCATTTGGGGTAATCAAAAAGTACAAAATCATCGTGCAATCAGCATTGAAGATTCTATAGGAATTAGAAGTCTATTAATTGGATCTCCGAGAGAGCAGCTGATGCATAGAATAGACTACCAAATTACATTAATGTAAGCACTAAAGGCTTGGACACTTACTAAGGGAACAACTGTTTTAGTATTGGCAGGCTAGAAGGGCATTATTGCTCTTGTTTGAAATATTTGTAAGTGCATTTTTCACTCTTTTGAATATTTCAGCTTATGTAATATTAAGTGAATAAAATTTAGTATTTATATTGTATATATTTAATATTACAGCATGTCACCATACGTTTAATCACTTGCTATCCTACATTAAGTATACTGCCGAGTTGAAATACCTAGTGATCAGGCTGCATTATACTAGTCAGTGTTTGTATTGTCAGTGGCACCACAGGTAGCACCCTTCCCTTTGGAGCAGAAGGCTGTGGGTTCTATTCCAAAACCAGATAGAGGATGAAAAGACTGGACACGACCCACGACCACCAGAACGTATATACGTATATACGTTGTGGTGGTCGTGTCCAGTCTTTTCATCCTCAGTGTTTTCCTTTTCTGGGACGTGTACCTTTGGACAGCAGCTGTACTTGGATATATCTTAAAACCAGATAGACTGATTGCTGACACTTCAGTGCAACATAATGGGGGTACTGCACTCCAGAGTGTGCTGTCCTTCAGATGAGATGTTAAAGCGAGGCCCCATCTGCTTGAGTTGGTGGTAGTTCTGGTGGATGTAAAAGATCCCTTGGCAAGGCAACTATTAAAGCATAAGTGAAGTTCCCTAGTGCCCTGAAACCAATCAAAACTACGTATTGTATTAGAGAAGTACTGCACAGGTTGATCTATGCAGAAGTGGGTATAGCCTCAGTGACTGACAGGTGAAACAAGTGTGTTGTGGTATGGAAAAGACTGCACATCCCCATAGGTTAAATATACTAAGTCTGAGATTACACCACTTTGAGGAAAAGGGCAAACTATGAATAGACAATGAATAATCATGCCACCATCATTATGAATATTACTTTACTTTCTTTCACCGATTGTTGGATAGTGGACAGGGTTTGGGTGGGACTTGCTACTGCGCATTCTGCAAAGCCCAAAACTAATCTAAAACTGGTACAAAATCAAATAATGGGACCTTCTTTGAATTAAAAACACCATTTAATAAGATACTGAGTGCTTTCATCTTAACATAGGTTTAAAAGACTTGGTCAAACTTCCCTAAGTAGTAGACTTCGCAAAACTTCCCATAGTAATATAAATATCACCTCAGCTCTACCCTGATGTGGCTATCAGCCTAATGAAACTAACCCAATCAAAGGGTAAAAACAAATTCTTCAGAAAAGTGGCATGCCCACTGCCTAGGGTCTGCATTATACCCCTCAATCAAGAGAAAGGCAAAGCCTAAAATCAGGGGCAGATTTGATTTATTGGTCTTATAAACTTAGTTTTTATGGGGGGAAAAACAAGTTTAGTGCTGGCATGTATTTTATGAAAGGATATGCAGCTTGAAACTGAAATGTTTTATAATAACCAGATGAGGAGCAGAGCAAAAATATAATTGGCACTGCATTTCTTGAAGGTTATGTGGGACTGATGCAACAAATTGCTCCAGTGTTAAAGTTAGCAGAGCAGTGCATTTTGCATTAGCATACATTTCCAGATGGTTATAAAGTCTGAAAAACAAATGCCTGACTGCGGTCTACAATTACTTTCTGGAAAGCGACACAAGTAAAAAGTGATATTATTCAAAACAGGGGCTAGTTGAAAACTTTGTGTTAAAGTTGTTTGATGATCTACCATGGATATTTGTTACATTCAATAAGAATTTTTGCAGTAGACCCGTTCAATATGGGATATTGGCGAGCATGAAAAAAAAATCAAAATGTTCTTTACAATGAACTTTAGACATGTTTAAGGTATCATACAGTGACAAAATCTAACTTTGCTAGTTTTTCTTGTAGTTTTTTACTACCATTCTCTGACTTTTTTTACTTTTCGGTTTGGATGTTAATTGGGATATTTTGCAGACACCTTAATGGCTATTGATATCAGATGGGTATAAAGACCCTGTGTTTGTAAAGTGTAGCCAAACAACATAATGGTCAGCTCCAGATATCTCAGACTTTACTATTTGTCATGCCTCACTTTCAATGCATTTTCCAATGGAAACTGTTTAACTACTTGATACTAAGCATCTCCCATCTAGTGTCAGAGCTGCTCCCAAGAAGTCAACTTTATTTACGTCACGTTCTATGTCTTCAATACATACTTCCCTGCACTACTGTCTTACTGTATTCTGTGGGCAATAACATCTTCAATCAACTTTCCATATCAAGCATGCTGAATTCCTGATTTAGAATCTGCATCAACATACAGATGTTCTGCCATTTACTCAAAGTAAATGGAATATCCCATGCCAATGATGGCAATAGTTCTCATGTTGCAACGTGATGGCATGTTCAGCAGATATAAAACTACATTTGTAAAGCTTCATAGCAATTGTGAAGATATGGTACATTTGACTCTCCTAATTATAGGTATATAGGTTGTTAGGCTTAATGCTAAGGGGCCATCAAGAATCTCAGCCCTATCACCCAATACTGGTGGGACATTAATGTCATGATTAAGTAAACTTCTTCCATTATGGCATGGGTGAATGTTTGTGGTCTTCCATTCAGTAGTTCTGATTGGTTTTAATGGTTGTGGTGGAATTTCTCTGCTTGATATATAAAGGCTGCCTATTCTGGAGATGGAGGTACACAGGTTTACATACCAATCATGCTGTTTGGTGTGTTTGATATTCTAGTATAGGTTTAAGTCTCCAAAACTGGTGTTTGCTTTAAAATGATTCTATTTAGGGTGGAATAAGTGTTAGAATACTGGGTTGCTCATAAGCAAGGATCACCCCTGAGGAGTCTTTGTGAAATAAAGTGTATGGACTTAGTTTTCACTCGGTCTAGTGAGGAAATTTGGTTGCATTTTAAGAATGTTTAATTGTTTAGTGAGGTACATCCTGAATCAGGCATTATATTCAATGATGACCTTAATAAGGAAAGAATCATTAGACTATGGTGGGACAATACAAAAAATATGTTTATAACTAAAGCATTTTCTAACCACCATAGAGGCAAGGGGTCAGTAAAGAGTACGTTATCAATATAGCCAGCCAAGTTTGTGATTGGCCTAGATTTAAGAGGATTACATATGGGTTTTCTATATTGCCAACAGGGTCTGTGAAATATTTTAACAAAGCATCTTGTGTATTTAAAGCATAATTTGCTAAAACAATTTATTTGTGAAATCATAATTAGGACATGCTATTATTCGCATAGTGGCTAGATTTGTGGTTATTTGACTTGCAAATCTGAATACCCTGAAAAGATGAAAAGGTAGACACTGAAGGTTTTTAGGTTAAACACAGAGTCAAATTCAAGATGAAACTAAAACAACATTGTTAAGAAAAGCTCAGCAAGTATATAGTCATGAGATATTTATATGGAAATATCTATTTTAGTAACATCTGTAAAATTCATACAATTACTAAACTGAGTATTTGCTTTTTGGGATTTTTTCATAACATCCACTTAATTGTTATGTTACTTTTACTTAACTGAATTTCACTATTTCGACATACATCATTATTAATTTACCAAAAAATAACTTAAATTTACTATGGTATTTGTTGTGGCTAATATCACCTTCAGTGGGATTGTTTCCTAGGTTACAACAATGCACATGCCAGCTATGCCAAGGAAAGGGACTGTGACTTGCCATGGGCATCCAAGCATCTCTTTCAGGCATATGTTGAAAAAACAACTTGTACTGCTGTGTGCTGCACTGCAATTACCTGTTTCTCCTACCACATCCACAGCAAAATAAAGTGCAACTGAACTATCTTTTTATACATAATATCAGAACATCATATGATGATCTTTCCACATTTCCCAAACTCAGTGTCCCACTTTCCTGCTCCCACCCCAGTCGTCAACTAACCAGACTGTGCCCCCCTTTTACAGATTCCTGGATCCGCCAGACCGCTGGTGTAAATGAATTAATGGAAAAAAAAAAAAACAGATGACCTTGATAAGTGATATTACTAGGGATTTTATAAAATTTTAACTGTAGACTAGACATAGGCTATTTGGGCTGTAGTTTAATTAAAAAAATATATACAATGGAATCCTTGGAAACTCCCTCAAAATTAAAAAAATGTAGATTCTTCTTACTTTATATAAAGTCACTCACTCCTTTGATAAATCGATACATTTCATATTTCAAAATGGGTGTTACAGAATATTCATTTTTTGTTTTACTCAGTAAAAATAATATTATTTTTCCTAAATGTCAATATTGTCAATGTGATAGTAATCTATTTTTATAATTATGTCTGATTATCAGAACCACATTATCTGTTTAGATTTGAAGCATATAAATACCACAAAAGTTTTAATGGTTTTATGGTAAAAGCTATCGGTTCAAAATATTTGTTAAATGTACTGTGATATGTTTGACTGGATTTGTTCTACAGTGTGTTGATTTTGACAAAGTTGCATTAAACGAAAGTGTGTCCTTCACTTTTGTAAAAGTGAAGAGAATGATTTAAAAATGCAGCCTCAAGTCCCCTTCTTACTATTACTTCTACTGTTTCCTATAACCAAAGATAAGTTATCAATAGCTGGACTCAGAACAGAGGAGACCTTGCATTTTGTACATGTATTGCTCACCTGTACTGATCTATGCATGCAAAATTTTAATGACAGTTATTTTTGTAGGCGTAGGAAACAACATTTAATGTCACTTTAACAGTTGTAGCACATATTCAAAATATAAAAATGTATTATGCGTATGTAAAAACACAGTTTTATATGTTTTAATTGTTATGCCCCAGTTACATGCATGTTTTATACCTGTAGTACTTGGGGTACTAGGTGTAAGATTACCTTTTTGAGCTGAATGCAACAAAAATCTTACTTCAACTGGGATTGTTTGGGAAGTTGATTTAAATTATTTTCCAGTTCAGAGCCATTCTTATACCATCATTCAAGTAAGAGAAAGGTATTAATTTTTAATATTTTCAGCAACTACACTCAGTAACCTAGCTTTATTTATATACATGTATGACGGGTTCCTACTCCTGGCTGTCAAAGAGACTCAGTCCTTACCACTGACTCCGGTGAGGGACGTCACTAAGAGCAAAGGTGGATTCATACAATATTTCTAGATACAGCTGCCTGCACCAACCACAATTTCCCTTAACAGCACACAGGAAGCACACTCCAGACCTGGGGCTGAACTCTTCCTCTCTCTCCAGACCCACAAAAAATGCCTCACTGACTACTTTGGAGCTCTGTGTCCCTGTTCCCAGTAGCTGACACACACACACTTGGATATTTGAGTTTCACACACATACACACCTGGGAAAAGCTGGCACAGGTTTACTAGCTGTGCCTTTTTCTGCCCAGACTCTGAGGTAATCGTGCTCCCACCAGTCAGCTACCTACGGTTCTTACAAAGGGTACCCAATTATACTGCATAAAATTAATACTAATACAAATGGCAGGGTGTGTCCAAAGCAGCAAGACTTTCAGGACCAGCCACAATGTTACTAAAACAAGCATAATTACACTCAAGATATTAAAAGCATTCTCTAAAGAACCAGCCACAATGAAATGTATTAAAATATTTAATGATAAATAATAAAACGGAAAACAGGAGAATACTGAATACAATAAACAACAGAGTTTCAACCTCAGAAATATAAAAAATAATACAGCTGGACAGTTTCTCACAGATGCTGAAAAGAATGCTAAACTATTCTCACTAAATGTCCCTGACCAAAGAGTTACAGTTCCCTGACTACTTACTAAAGAAAGGCAAGCTGATGTGTGCTGAGTGTCTTACCAAAGCAAAAGCCAGATGATATCTCTTCTTATCTGCATGGATGTATGAGATATATATCCTATCAGAAGTCTTTCCTGTCAGGTTCCAAAGTGCTGTTGTGAGAGTTCCAAAGAAACCAGAACCTGGTTAGAGGGTAACATCACCTCTCGTCACCTGACTATTGTACAATACACACACAGAGCTTTGCTAAGATCTGTGGCAGCATCTGAAAGCTATATCACAATTTCAAACTTTCCACCCTTCCAGGGTTCTCTGATAAACATACACATTTGATCAGTTACAACAATATAACCTAATATACATGCATATATTCTTTCTGTCCAGCAGGACCTACTGTTAATACATTTTTAACTACAAGTAACTTTACAAATATATTTTTAACTCAAACATCTGTACAAATGAGTGTGATAATCAAATAACATAAAATTCTTTAGAAAACTTTGGCTAGCTATGGTGGCATATGTACACATGCACTGCCCTACTCTCCCTGGCACACGTATGTCACTGCCTCATTACATCACAACATGTACACATCTATACATACTTTCGACACCATCTCCCATTCTGGAATTATAGCTAAACTCACTAAACTGGGTATAACTCCCTACGTCACAAGATGGGTTGCCAACTGGCTCACTGATAGAACCCACACTCTTAAAGTTGCGGACTCCAAATCTGACCTCAAAGCAGTGATAAGTGGAGTATCACAGGGTTCCATCCTGGGACTTCTCCTGTTTGGTATCTACTTCTCTGAAGTACAGTCTAACACAGAAGGCCTCTGGCTAACGAAGTTCGCAGATGACTGCAAACTAGGAGCCATAGTCAAGTCCCCAAATGATGTGGACTTCCTACAGAAGGGCCTCACTGAGACAGATGCCTGGTGTCAGAGCCATGGCCTCAAGCTCAATGCCAAAATGAGCAGGGTCATCCCCTTTGGTAAAAACTCTGTACACATGAACTACCACATAGGCAGCAATCTACTTAATACCGAATGAGTGATAAGAGACCTTGGCACCCAGGTGGACAGTAGTCTCTCCTTTGATAGTCACATCGCCACAGTAGTCAGGAAGTCCTTCTACATGGCACAACTCATCATAAAAGGGTTCTCATTCAGGAAAAAAGAGGTCATTGTTCCCCTCTACTTGTCACTCATTAGACCCATTATAGAGTACAATGCCCCTTTTGGAATGTACCTCATAAGATATCTGCAGCAGCTGGAAAGGCCACAAAAGTACCTCACAAAGAGGATTACTGGCCTCAAACAAATGCCCTACATTGACTGCCTCAAAAAACTCCAGCTTTACTCCTTAGCATATCGCCTACTCCGAGGTGATCTCTGCCTAACATATAAAGCTAAGCCAAACCCAGAGCTGTTGGACATGCTACACCTAAAGAAATCCAAATCCCTCCAAGCTACATGCTCTAGGGATCTAAACCTTGTCACCACAATAAACAGGACATGCTGGAGGGATAGATTTCAGTCCCAGAGACTTCCTACACTCTGGAACAAGCTACCCATCTATATCAAGCAAAGTTCTTCATTAGCACTCTTCAAGAAAATTCTTGATGAGTGGATGGGAAATAGGAAATACACCCTGGGGATCACTTCTGTGTCTCTGCTGGACAGTGGCATAGGAAAATAACTTTCTTGGGTGGCGTAAGCTATGGAACCTTGCTGGCTAGACTTATGTAGGCCCTTGGGCCGATAGCCTAATACCTACCTATGAACCTATGAACCTATATACTATGTGTATATAAATGCACACACATACACACACACACACACACACACACACACACACACACACACACACACACACGCAGGCACACACACACACACACACACACACATAAGGGATAAGTGGTAGTATTTGACTTAAGCTAAAATCAACCTATATTTTGTTGACATGTTTTGGTAGACCAGATGGCTGACAGTTATGTGAAACTGGTTTGGGAATATGCTCTTTTCTAGGCATTGTGTGATCTCAGAGTTGGAATAAATAATTAGCAGGGGGTGTGGGGCACAACCCACCACATGAGTTGTGCATGAAGCCTTTGCCTCCAACAAAAGCACTATTTTGTAATTTGCCTTTTCAGAGGAATAGCCTCTAAGTACGCACAGAAGTGTGCCAACATTTGTAGATGAATGTCAGTGTTAGCAATATCGGTGTAGAAGCCATTTGACAACTGCTACTATACTGACAAATATGCAGAAAAATCCCAAATGAAGGAAACACGATCAAATAAAGGATGCAGTTAGATAAAACATCAATCAAATTTATTTCAATACGGTAAGCGCTTTCACAATAGTTCAATATTGCTGTTTCCGTTAGGGGTCGCCACAGCGGATCACCTGTTTCCATTTCTTCCTGTCCTCTGCATCTTCCTCTGTCACACCAACCACCTGCATGTTCTCTCTCACCACATCCATAAACCTTATCTTAGGCCTTCCTCCTTTCCTCTTACCTGGTAGCTTCATCCTTAGCATCTTTTTCCCAATATACTCCACATCCCTTCTCAGCACATGTCCAAACCAACGTAATCTTGCCTCTCTGGCTTTGTCTCCAAACCTTCCAACCTGGGCTGACCCTCTAATATACTTATTCCTAATCCTGTCCACCCTTGTCACACCCAGTGCAAATCTTAACATCTTTACCTCTGCCACATCCAGCTCAAACTCCTGCCTTTTTGTCAATGCCACTGTCTCCAACCCATATAACATAGCTGGTCTCACTACCCTCTTGTAGACCTTCCCTTTCACTCTTACAGGTACTCATCTGTCACAAATCACTCCTGACACTCTTCTCCACTCACTCCATCCTGCCTGTACTCTCTTCTTCACCTCTCTTCCACACTCACCGTTACTCTGAACTACTGACCCCAATTATTTAAACTCATCCACCTTCGCCACCTCTACTCCTTGCATCCTCACCATTCCTATATCCTCCATCTCATTCACACACATATATTCTGTCTTAGTCCTGTTGACCTTCATTTCTCTTCTCTCTAGAGCATATCTCCATCTCTCCAGGGTCTCCTCCACCTGTTCCCTACTCTCACTACAGATCACAATGTCATTTGCAAACATCATAGTCCGTGGGGACTCCTGTCTGATCTCGTCTGTCAACCTGTCCATCACCATTGCAAATAAGAAAGGGCTCAGAGCTGATCCTTGATGTAACTCCACCTCCACCTTATACGCATCTGTCACTCCCACCGCAGACCTCACCGCTGTCACACTACCCTCGTACATATCCTGTACCACCCTTACATACTTCTCTGACACTCCTGACTTCCTCATACAATACCACAACTCCTCTCTAGGCACCCTGTCATATGCTTTCTCCAAGTCTGCAAAAGTACAATGCAACTCCTTCTGACATTCTCTGTACTTCTCCATCAACACTCTCAGAGAAAACATCGCATCTGTAGTGCTTTTTCCCGGCATGAAACCATACTGCTGTTCACTAATCATCACATCCCTTCTTAACCTAGCTTCCACTACTCTTTCCCATAACTTCATGCTGTGACTGATCAATTTAATCCCTCTGTAGTTACTACAGCTCTGCACATCACCCTTATTCTTAAAATTCGATACCAAAACACTTTTTCTCTATTCCTCAGGCATCCTCTCACTTTCCAAGATTTCATTAAACAATCTGGTTAAAAACTCCACTGCCATTTCACCTAAACACCTTCATGCTTCCACAAGTATGTCATCTGGGCCAACAGCCTTTCCATTCTTCATCCTCTTCATAGCTATCCTTACTTCCTCCTTGCTAATCCATTGTACTTCATGATTCACTATCCCCACATCATCCAACCTTCTCTCCCTCTCATTCTCTTTATTCATCAACCCCTCAAAGTACTCTTTCCATCTCCTCAACACACTCTCCTTGCTTGTGAGTATGTTTCCCTCATTATCCTTTATCACCTTTACCTGCTGCACATCTTTCCTAGCTCGGTCCCTCTGTCTAGCCAATCGGTACAGGTCCTTTTCTCCCTCCTTGGTGTCCAACCTTTCATACAACTCTTCATATGCCTTATTCTTAGCCTCCGCCACCTCTCCTTCGCTTTTGGGTATTTGGTGTTTACATACTGATAAATATACAGATAAATAGATAGATATACCATTGATAATTCTTTAATAACTTTTTTTTTTTCTAATGGGCTTGTAGTAACCAGTAAAATGTTGCCCTCCTATGCAGTTTCATTTTTTGTTACTATGTCCTTTTTCCTTTGATCATCTTTTAGTTCCTTGTTCAATAATGTATCTTATGCCATCCTCCAGTTGAGTACATTATTTATTTAGACTGAAATGTGTGCAATTATTGTTAGCTTATACAAATAAAAGTTTAGGTAAGTTTGCATATTATTATGAGGGGACGCTATATTAATGACTTATTCATAGTCCTTACCTCAGTACTGTAATTATAGTATAGTGTACACAAAGCCAGAATTATATTATCTCTAAAGTTTCACAGACAACCTTTCATATCTTGGAAAATTAGCATTTTTGTTCAGTCAGAAATAATCTTTTCAAGTGCCAGTAAAAATCCCTTCTGAGAGTTTATTTATTGAGATATTTATAGAAATATGAAACAAAATGATGCTCAGTTTTATAATTTAGAAATAATCTATGACTGGGTATTAGTGTCACTGAATTTGTCCATAGCTGGTGTGGTCTGGTTTCAAAGGCAAAGCCTGAGTGATTAAACAAAGCCAACCATGTGGAAATTCTGTGATACCGACAAACAGGAGTGAAGTATTGCTATTATACAATTACATTTCTTAAATAATTCCATTGTACAAGGGAGCTTTTCTGTATTTTGTCTTGTTTCTAATGTTACCAGGTTACATCCTTCTACTCGAGGAATCTGGAAAGAATGAAAACAGTTAAATTTTATTTATTTTACATTTGTTAACCGGAAGGGTCCGACTGGATACAGGTCCATTTTCAGCGGAGGCCCGGGGAGAAAAGCTCCATGTTACACTATTAGCATTTATACAGTTCTAAGCAAGTCTTAAGAACAAATTTAGGTGTTACCTTATTTAAAGTAGTGCAAACATGAAACTTTACACAGCATGTGATGCATCTGTTAGAAGTGACAATTAGTAGAAAATTAAAAAGTTTTTTTTTTTTATATTCTCATTCACAATACGTTTATACATTAACATTTGTAGAGACATATATATATATATGCTCACATCCACACATCAGGAATATAGGTATTGAAGTAAGACCAAGATGAGAATATGAAGTTCTCTGATAAGGTTTATACATTTCTCAGATACAAATTATAGCCTATATCAGGTACAGATTGCAATAGTGCAGTGAACAGGTGATAGTATGTTTTATCCTATTGTACTGATGCTGAGTTTGGATGAATAAGCAAGGATATTAGCAGGGCTATGTAAGGAAAATGTTACAGAGTAGCAGAATCCTTGCAACTGTGCAGTTATTGTTTACCCTGGGGAGTAGCATGAGCAGAGCCAATTGTTTGAGTAATGGGATTTCAGGAGGTGTTTGAATTGGGTACTAGAAGTAGTGGTAGTTATATGGTTTGGAAGTGAGTTCCAAGTTTGGGCTATTGTGCAGGCAAAGAGAGATTTTCCTGCTTCATTTTTATGTCTAATTACATGAATGAGGTTTTGGCTGCTGGATCTTAGGGCTCTACAGGAGTTGTGGGGCTGAATTAGCTGCTGGAGTGCAGGTGTTTTCTCAGGGTAGTAGCAGAGTTTATGTGCTACTGAGGCTTGATTAAGTCGTAGTAGCTGAGGAAGCTCCAGCCACTTGAGTTGCATTAGGGAATGACAATGATGGGACCTATTTGTGGAGTCTGTAGCAAAGTGGCAATCTTGTTGTAACATGATTCCAGTTTGCGAAGTAAAGTAAGGTGAAGATTAGTTAGGATAGGGGAGGCATAAAGAAGGATGGAGAGGAGGTGGGTTCTAGCAATAGTGGCTTTGGTCTGTTTAGTCATGAACTTTTTGTTTCTATAGAGGAGTCCTAATTTTCTGTTCACCTTTTTGATGGTTTGTGCTATGTGGATATCAAATTTCAGGTGATTATCTATCTCTACTCCTAGTAGTTTTGTGTTCTTGGTTGGTGTTTTTTTAATATTATTTTTTGAGTTTATGGTGAGGCTATAGTTTAAGTTAGATGATCTGCCAGGGATAAATAGGATTAGTTTTGTTTTCTTGGGATTGAGAAGTAGTTGTATGTTAGAAAACCAGGTTTCAGCTAAAGAAAAGTTATTTTGGGTAAGGGTATGTAGTTCCATTATACTGGGGGCAGCACATATTATGGTGGTGTCAGCATATTGTACTACTGAGGCAGTGGGCAGGGAAGAGATGTCATTAGTGAAAAGAGAGAACAACAGTGGGCCAAGGATTGATCCTTGAGGGACTCCTATGGATACTGGTAAGAGGGGGGACAGCTTTTCTTGCCAGAGGACTGCTTATTGGCGTTCTGATAGTTAGCTGTTGAACCATAGTATAGTGGAGGAGCATATGTTTAGACTAGATAAAGCTTTGAGGAGCATATTGTGATTAACCATGTCAAAGGCTTTTGATAAGTCCAGGAAAATGGATGATATGAAAAGACCTTTGTTTCTGTAGTGGTTGACTGTAATGGTGTAAGATAGAACAGCGGTGGTCGTACTATGGGAGGGTCTAAAGCAATGTTGGGAATTAGATAGTAATTTGTTTTGTTGGAGATACTGCATTAGTTGCAAGTGAACAACTCTTTCTAAAATTTTTGATAAGGGTGATAGTATAGCTATAGGGCGATAGTTGGTCAGCTCTAAGGAGTTGCCTCCTTTGTTCAGAGGAACAATGTGGGATGTTTTCCAGAGGGTAGGTACTTTGTGTTCTGAAACTGACCTATTTATGAGAATTGACACCGGATATGGCCTCTGCTGATATTTGAAGGAAATCTGCAGGAAGTTTATCGGCTGCTAGTGTGGTTGGTTTAAAATGAATCTCTAATGTCTGGCATTATTGACTGACAGAAATCCTCAGTGATTTAAACATTTTATGAGAGACAGGGCAGAAATATAAGAAAATTAAGGGACATTCTGCAACTCTCTGGACAGTTGACAGGGATGGTTATCATACTGCTGGTAAGCATACCCATCAACTGCTCAGAGTTTTGCAGGACGTTCCTGTTTTTTCACATCTTTGTGCTGCCCCTCATAAAATATGTTACTAAAGGTTATTGAGCATATCTCAATGGAAAGTCAGACTGCTCAACAATACTTCAATGATCAGAATTTTTTTCTCCATTGGTATATGCTCGATTAACAATGGGCACTCTGACTGGACAGTCCAATCAGTGTGCACATTTTTGAATACCAATGACCCTTTGCTGTATACTTACCAATATAAATAACAGCAAATATCTTTCAATATGTAAAACTTACTGTCAAATACAAATCAGAACTCTATTCAACATTATGTACGATTTCATCTGATTCCATGTAATCGTTTATAAGTAACTTGGTTTTAGAAATAGTGATATAGATGTGGAAATATTGTTTATCTTCATAATTACTTGCAAACAGCTAGCAATATCATCCTAGTTCAGTTTACTAAAAATGGACAGTGACCATGTATTTTTCTGTCTGTCAGCAGGACATTTCACATTGTGCCTTTTAATAACATGTAGCTCTCTCAGTTATGAAGCTATAAATGCAAATATGAAAATCTGAATAACAACTGACAAAAGATGAATAGTATCTCCACTGTAGGACACCCTCGATTAACAAGATTAGTGTCATTTATTATATATATCCTGCCTTTTTCTTATACTGCTTATTGCTAACTGGTATGTCATTTATTTAAGGAAGACAGCCCTAAGAATTGTCATGGTGACATAAGGACTGATAATAGCTGTTACGTGGTAGTATACAAAAAAGCTGCTATAGGTGTGAATGAGTTAAAAATGTCTCATATGAATCCTCAATCACTGCAATAAAAGGCATTTATCAGCTGAAGGTCACTAAAGGAGTGAATACAAATTATCATAGAAAAAAACAAACATTTCAAAAAGGTAGAGAACATGGACTATCTTACTGCCAGCTATGAAATCAAGATGTTTGACAGAAATACTGGGCCGATTTTTATAGCAAACATAAGTTTTCTTTTGATGCATTGTAGATCATTGCCAGCTGGAATCAGCAAGTTCCCACATGCACACACACACACACACACACACACACACACACACACACACACACACACACACACACACACACACACACACACACACACACACACACACACACACACTTACACAAAAACTTTTAATGCACTTTTAAAGTGTGGTAGTATGACATGGATACGTTATGTGGGAAGTGTGGTGGCATGGTATGAAAAGTGATATGAGAAGTGTGAAGGTACAGTATGAATTAGTGATATGAGAAGTGTGAAGGTATGGTATGAATCAGTGATATGAGAAGTGTGAAGGTACGGTATGAATCAGTGATAGGAGAAGTGTGAAGGTACAGTATGAATAAGTGATAGGAGGAGTGTGAAGGTACAGTATGAATAAGTGATATGAGAAGTGTGAAGGTACGGTATGAATCAGTGATATAAAAAGTGTGAAGGTACAGTATGAATCAGTGATATGAGAAATGTGAAGGTACGGTATGAATAAGTGATATGAGAAGTGGGAATGTACAGTATGAATCAGGGATATGAGAAGTGTGAAGGTACTTTATGAATCAGTGATATGAGAAGTGTGAAGGTACTTTATGAATCAGTGATATGAGAAGTGTGAAGGTACGGTATGACTACGTGATATGAGAATTGTGAAGGTACGGTATGAATCAGTGATATGAGAAGTGTGAAGGTATGGTATGAATAAGTGATATGAGAAGTGTGAATGTACAGTATGAATACGTGATACGGGAAGTGTGAAGGTACGGTATGAATCAGTGATATGAGAAGTGTGAATGTATGGTATGAATAGGTGATATGAGAGGTGTGAAGGTACGGTGTGAATCAGTCATATGAGAAATGTGAAGGTACGATATGAATAAGTGATATGAGAAGTGTGAAGGTAAGGTATGAATCAGTGATATGAAAAGTGTGAAGGTAAAGTATGAATCAGTGATATGAGAGGTGTGAAGGCACGGTATGAATCAGTGATATGAGAAGTGAGACGGTACGGTATGAATAGGTGATATGAGACATGTGAAGGTATGGTATGAATCATTCATATGAGAAATGAGAAGGTAAGGTATGAAGAAGTGATATGAGAAGTGTGAAGGTAAGGTATGAATCAGTGATATGAAAAGTGTGAAGGTAAAGTATGAATCAGTGATATGAGAGGTGTGAAGGTACGGTGTGAATCAGTGATATGAGAAATGTGAAGGTATGGTATGAATCAGTTATATGAGAAATGTGAAGGTACGGTATGAATAAGTGATATGAGACGTGTGAAGGTATGGTATGCATTAGTGATATAAGAAATTTGAAGGTACAGTATGGGTAAGTGATATGAAATGTATGAAAGTATGGTATGGATATGTGATATGAGTAATGTGAAGGTACAATATGGATAAGCGATGGAAGTTTGAGGGTACAGTATGGATAAGTGATGTGGGAAGTGTGAAGGCAGAGTATAAATAAGTAATAAAGAAATGCAATGGTATGCTATGAATAAGCAACACAAGAAAATAACATTTGTCAGGTAAGCATTAACCTGTTAAACGATTTAATTTTTTTTAAACATCAGTACATTCTGCAGTTGCAAAAGAAAATTAATAGTTGGTTTCAGAAGATATACAAAGTCTTCCAGGACCTTCTAAGTTGGCTGCTTACCGAGTATCCCAGGACAGCTTCTGTGTTTGATGCCTGGTTCTGCTTCTGCTGGCAACTGATGTGGCAAAATGTGAAAAGTAAATGATGTTTTTCAGTAAGTTTTGCTGGTAACTTGATTTTGACTTCTTCATAGAAATCTGGTGACCTGTTAATGAAAAGAAATTTAAAAATCCTCTTCCACACTTTTCCTAATTATGTTTTATAACAAGCACATGTTTTAAAAGCTAATTCTGTACATGAAGAAGCATGTCTAGAAATTATTTTTTTTCTGATCTCCTGTGCTAACTCAGGCATCATTTATTAAACTTCAAATCCTTATGGCCTCATTGACCTCAAAGCAGAAACAGTGCAACTTAATTTCACTTTTCTTAGTTTTGTTCAAGCTAGATCCTTGACATCCATGAGTTTTCCTGAAGTAATGCACAGCATTAATTGTGTTTTGTGTCATCTGTAACAATTATTTCAAGGACTTGACTTCGGTGTGTACAGTAATCACTACAGTTCTGCATGCAATACTTTACGCCACTCCCATTCATACTCTGGATGCATTATTTTCTTCTTGGGTTGCCAGAATAAAAGCTATTGTTGATTATGCCGATATTTTCTTTGAAGGAGCAGTGTTCCAAATATGCGTTCAGTTGCAGAGATCCCTCTAAAATAAAATGACCCAGTGATATTGATGGCAATGCATCTTAGGACAGCAGGGGGTAAACATTTTCATGGCAAAAGCTATAAATTAAGAAAACAAGTAAGACATTTAACTGTTCTCATATAGCAGCAGAAAATAGAAGACAATGACTGGGATCCATAAAATGATCCTTATTTATATTACTTAACTACTTCTATGTGCCACAAATTTATTTATTTATTTATTGACATTTGTTTATCGGAAAGGTCCACTGAGCTAGAGAGCCCATTTCCAGTGGAGGCCCGGGGAGAAAAGCTCCAATTGCATGTTAAAAAGGTCCACTACTTATTAACAACATCCAATCGGGATACAATGTTTACAAGACTTCTTACAATAGAAATATATTAAAGAATAATTAATACCAAAGAAGATATGAGACAAATGTTGTACAATAATAGTAAGTAATTGTAAATAAAGTAAGGGAAATCACTGAACAGGTTTAACAAATTGAAGAAATAATGGTACTGCTTTCGTGTTGCAAGTTTCATGTTCTTCTTCTTCTTTCGGCTTTTCCCGGTTAGGGGTCGCCACAGCGGATCACCTGTCCGCTCATGATTGGCAGTGGAGTTTTATGATGTCGAGTTGCCAGCCCAGTGCCCAACCTTCCACAGAAGGCACACACACGCACACACTCACACCTAGGACCAATTTAGAGTGCCCAATCCACCTACAGCATGTCTTTGGAATGTGGGAGGAAACTAGAGCACCTGGAGGAAACCCACGCGACCACAGGGAGGACATGCAGACTCCACACGGAAGGCACCCCAGCCGAGGATCGAACCGGAGAACCTCTTGCTGTGAGGCGGCAATGCTAACCGCTGCACCACTGTGGCCGACGGTTGCAGGTTTCATGTTATTTCTTCTATTTCTAAATCAGAATATGAGTATGGAGGAGGTGCAAGAAATAGCAGTGAGGAAAATGCATGGAGGCATAAGCTTAGTATATAGTTAGCAGGTTGTATGCTTAGGTGAGTAAAGGAGATATTAAGGCAGAAGCTTAGTACATAGTAGGCTGTATGCCTAGGCAAGTAAAGGAGATTTAGAGGTGAATACAGGAAAAATTGGGTTAATACTGCTGGAGAATTATGAGGTTATGGAGGTTAAGAAAGTTAGGAAGAAGCAGTACTGGGTAGAGGAGAAGGAGTTAAGTTATGGCGTCAGTCTGGGTGGGGCAGTTACAAATCCAGTTAGAAAGGAGATGCTTGTGTAGGGCATTTTTGAAGTCAGTGGGCTGTTGTATGGAGTAGACATATGAGGGGAGACTATTCCAGGATCTAGCAATGGTCCAGCTATACAGGAGTTTACCTGCAGATAGGTTTGGTTTGTGGATTTGTGGTAGGTTTTGGTTTTCAGATCAAAGTGACCTAGGGGGAGAGTAAGGGGAAAATAAGAAGCTGAGTGAAGGGCAGTCTTGTGGTTTGTAGATAAGTTTATGAGAGGTAGTAAGCTGAAGCAGTAGTAGGTAATGTGGGAATTCAAGCTACTGGAGCTGTCTCAAGGCTGTACAGTGGTGGGTACAATGATGGGAGTTAGAGGCAAATTTGGCTATCTTATGGTAGCAGGATTCTAATTTTTGTTTCAGGGAGGACTGGAGGTTAGTTAGAGAGTGCTAGAGCTTGTTTTGTTGGTGAGGAGAGGAATGTTTTCTGCCTGTAAAGTAGGCCGAGTTTTTTATGAGTTTTTGAAATGCTGCATTGGATATATAAATCAAATTTTAGATTTTCATCATTAATGACTCCTAACAATTTGGTACTAGCTACAATTTAAATTTTTATTGAGTTCAATGAGAGAATGTTAAAGTCTTGTCTCTTAATCGCTACATTGTTAGATCATTAGTAAACATTATTCAGCAGAATACTGTCTTTTTGTAGGATTGACAACTTTTTTAGAGATTTGTAAAAACTCTCTTAAAGCATACTGCCATCTACTTAAGTAGCCTCATTAATATTGACTACTAAATAGTGGCAGAACTACCTGAGACGTCGAAAGGACGTGCTCTGTTACTCAATCACGGCAGTTACGGGCACTAAATGGATTCATAGCCTTCTGATAACGCTACAAAGGGTACCATTTATGGTGTTACATATCTAACTGTGTTTAGGTAACTTTTTGCTTACTAAGTTATTACTGCTGTGCATTATTTAATAGCTGCTGGTTTTACATAAAGTTACATGTTTGATAGAGATACAGCTAAAATGAATTATTGTTAACATCTGTATCTGCATAACATCTTTACTTGCTCTCTAAATTAATACTCTTTGCCTTACTTCCTTTCTCTCTCTCTCTTACCAGCACCCTGTTCCAGCTTGTCTGTGCACCAAACACCTGTATATCCCCAGTCAGAATCTTTGGAACATTAGGGCTAACTAAGGACATTACCTTGCAACTATCAAAGGAACCTGTCCTTTGGAAAGACATTGAAAGTATGTATTTGATGCTGTAACTGATAAACTCAAATGAAATACATATTAAAGCATTAGTAGGTTCCCAGGTAGGCTAGCCAGCAGCCACCCCCCCCTTCTCTTCTTTCTTGTACTTCATCCTTACCTCCTTTAGATATCTTTTTCACCCAAACTACTTCATCCTCACTCCCCTTTAGACCCTCCACTCTAGCAGGATACATCTCCACTGCCACACACTGCCTGACTACCAGGACACTTTCTGTACTGTATTTTCCACCCTATTTCTGTATCCTTACCCCCATAACTTTCTGTTCCACTTTCCCTGACTTCACTTCTCACGAGTAACTCCTCTATCCTACCCAGTACTATTTCACTTACTCCCCACTTATCATACATTCTCCTCAGACTCTCTACTGTTGAACTCACCTTTACCTTTACTCCTGTTTCTCTCTTCCTGCCTGATTGTTTTTCTGCAACTGGTCGTCTTGTTCTTCCCCGCTCCGTTCGCTACGCTCACTCCGCTCCCTCCCTACCCCCAATTCCCACCCACCCCCAGGGGTCCTAACTATATACTTACTTAGACACACCCCCAATTAGACAACTACCATTCATCACTTCATATACATCTACCAATCAACTCCTCAATCCTATAACCACACCCTCTCCAAAATCCTACCTAAAATACCTATCCCTACCACTACATACCATACAGTCCTACAACTTTACTAGTACCACCCTCTACAACAACATGCCTTTAACACTCAACACAATCTTTCCTATTGTCCTCCTTAACATCCTACTCTACTACCACACACTTACCTCCTATGAATATCTTAACCTGAACCAAACTCTTACATTAGCCAAACATACTACTACTACATGTCTTCTACCCAACCAAACACATATTAATATACTATCTACCTCTCCCTACCTCCCACCTCTCTACCATAAAGTACACCATTACAAGTATTCAACCTCCAAACGGTTCTATCTAATACCATTCAAATACACTAAAGTCTTTCAATCCCCACAAACACTTTTACTTATACATGGGGACATCCACCCCAATCCCGGTCCCAATACCCTCCTCAATCACACTCCTTCAAACCAAACCACTAACTATTCCAATTCACCCTTCTACACTGACTCTCTCTCTATTGCTCACCTAAATATTCGTAGCATTAACAACAAAGTCACACAGCTCCATGCCTTAATTGATTTCTACGCCTTTGATATCCTCTGTCTCACTGAAACCTGGCTTAAACCCAGTACCAAAGACAACAAATTCACTCCCCCAGGCTACAACACCTTAAGGCAGGATCGCCTTAATAAAAAGGGCGGAGGAGTGGCCCTCCTATTCAAATCCCAACTTAAGGTAGCCTTAATTGACTCCTTACCTCCCTCCCCAGCAAATGCTGAAATACTTTGTACCAAACTCCACATCAATAAATCCAAGGCTATAAACATAATATGCTCCTACATCCCCCCAGGCAATAACATTAATACCCTAGAAAATATCCTAAGCTGGGCTTCCTGTAGCTTTCCCCAGGAAACCATAATCTTAGGTGACTTTAATATTGACTGGTACTCCTGCTTATCCCCCACACCCACCACTCACCTTAACCTCTTTAACTTTCATCAAACCATCAACTCCCCTACTAGAATACATAAATCCACCCACAAACAAACCATTCTAGACTGGATACTGACCAACAACAATCCCTCTCCTATAAAACAGGAATACTCCCTGACAATATCAGCGACCACCTCCCTACCTTTATTACTAAACAAAAATTCAACAATCCCAAGCCAACTACTTATCGAACCAAATATAACAAAACTGAATTCAACCTAACATCCTTTCAAAATGAACTTAAGGAATATAACTGGTCAACCCTAAAATACCTCCCCATAGATGACGCAGTAACCCACTTCAACAATACCTTCCTACAAATTCTCAACCAGCATGCCCCTTCCCGCTTAGTCAAAGTCAGTTCCAAAGCAGCCCCATGGCTCTCTAAAACTACTAAACAAACTATGCGAGCTAGGAATAAATTATGGAAGAAATGGAGATCCACAAAAAACCCTATTGACCATCAAAACTTCAAACACCTCAGAAACAAAACAAAGAAACTTACCTATCTGGATAAGAAAAACTACCACTTTCAATATCAACAAAACCAAAATCAAAACCCAAAACAATTTTGGTCAGGAATAAACAAACTACTCCATCCAGGCAACACCAAAACACTTACCCCAGCTAGCTTAGCACAAACACAACCTAACTTAATAGCCGACACTTTCAACAACTTCTTCTCTGAAACTGTCACCTCTCTTGCAAGCACCATGACCCCCCCCATCCCTCCAAATTACCCCCACTCAAAACAGTACCCACACGCTAAAGTTTAATACCGTATCAACAACCTACATCGTAAACTACTATCGAAACTCAAACCTTGCACCCTCTGCTGACAAACTACCAGCCGAATATCTACAACTAGCTGCAACTGAAATAGCCTACCCAGTCTCCATCTTAATAAACAGAACTATAACTGAATCCAAAATCCCATCCTGCTGGAAAATCTCCCATATTATTCCCCTCCATAAAGGAGGAAACTCCAATGAACTCTCCAATTTTCGACCTATTGCCCTTCTATCTCCTCTATCCAAAATAATGGAACGCTGCATTCACCATCAACTTCTACATTATCTCTTGAATAACAACTTGCTTGTGGACTCTCAACATGGTTTTAGACCACACCACAGCACCTCTACCGCCCTTCTCTCCTTCACTGACACTATCAATAAGAACCGCAATAACAACCTGTTCTCCTCTGCACTATTCTTGGACCTCTCAAAAGCATTTGATATGGTCAACCATCAACTTCTCCTTGATACCTTAAAATCCCTCTCACTGGATTCACAAGCTTTACAATGGTTCGACTCATACTTGACTAATAGAAAACAAGCTGTCCTCTGGGACAGCCATCTATCCTCTCAACTCCCAGTTACTATTGGCGTTCCACAAGGATCCATCCTAGGTCCCCTACTTTTCTCAATTTTCATAAATAACCTGCCCACTTCCCTCCCTACATCCACTTGTATACAGTATGCAGATGATTCCACTCTCATCTGCTCTGCCTCTTCCCCAGCAGAACTCCACTCTGCTACCCAATTGGTCTTCACTGCAGCAGAAAAATGGTTTCAACACATCTGTCTCCTCCTAAATCCCAAAAACAAAACTACTACTCTTCACCCCAACCTTTAAATCCACCCCAATTACTTTTCCATTGCATCCTGTAATGGCACTATCATCAAACCTGACTATTGCACCAAACTGCTGGGTGTCACCATAGATAATCAGCTAAATTTTGACCATCACATTGATTTAACTATCAAGACAGTCAATAAAAAAATTGGTGCCTTGTACAGACTTAAGCCCTTTCTTACAGCTACTTCCCGAGTGGCTCTAGCCCAAACTCACCTTATTTCTACATTACTGTATGCCTCTCCTTCCTTTATCAACATATCTAAAGCTAATCTGAAAAACTAAATAATGCCTACCACAGTATAGCCAGATTTGCCACTGGCTCTCCATTCCAAACTCATCACTGTCACAACTTAAAGAAACTAAACTGGCTTGAACTCCCAAACCTAATACTCCTACAACAACTGATCATCACTTTTAAAATTCTACATTACCCCTCCAACACACCCATACTAAACAAAATCATCACTCCTTATAAAAATCTCACTACACTCAGATCAGCCAACAAGCTTCTAGTTACCACATTGAAATCTCATAATAAATCAGGGGATTCCCTATTTGCAAACACTATCGGTTCTTACTGGAATAAACTCCCAGCAGAGCTGACCTCCCTAGCCTCATGTCACCTTTTCAAAAAACAAATGAAAACTCACCTATTAATTCATTGGCTATGTCCGTGCTCCAATCCCGACTGAACTCAAGTACCTTATTACTCACTCTACTCTGCTCCTGAGTACTTTTGCTCCCCTGTACTAACTTTCCCTGACTTCCACAGCCCCCTTTTCCGTACCATCACTCTTTTTCAAATTTCTGTTTGCATCCCCCTCTGACTTTCTGTTTTTTTCTGTCTCTTGCTCATTTTAGCTGAGCTCCTATTATACTGCTACATTTACATTTCATCAATATCTTTACCTCCTCCTCTCCTTCTACAACTGGCTATTCCCTTGGCCTACTTAGTCCGTAATACTTGTACCTAATAATTACTGTACTTTTTCCTCTTTCAGTTTACTTTATTTTCTCCCTTTTCCTTAACAATAACTACATTTACCACCCTGTTTCTCTAGCAACCTGCATACTTAACTCTGTATAATATTTAGTTTAGCAATACCTGTTTTTGTTGTCACGACCAGTTACTACTGATTTTTTTTAACTTTATTTTGTATTATCTAAGACTTGAGCTTATTCTCCTCATCCCCTTGTCTGAACTTTGTTTGTCATTTATTTAGACTAGTCCATGAAAACCATATATGTAATTGTTTTTCACCTGAGTACATTATGTTATTTGTTTGTTTGTTTTTATTTAGTTACTTCCCAATCTGTAGTGTCTTAGTCTGATAGTGGAGCTTTTCTCCTCGGGCCTCTGCTGAAAATGGACATGTATCCAGCCAGACTAGCCCGGTTAACAAATGTAAAATAAATAAATAAAATAAAATTAATAGCGTTGTTCTTTTTAGGAGTAAACAACATAAGCTTAGTTTTTTTGGCATTTAAGGAGTGATGATTTTTGTAAAGCCAGGTCTCAATATTTGAGAAGGCAGTTTGAGTCATTTGTTGTAGAATAATGGGGTCAGGTGCAGAGCAGACTATGGTTGAGTCATCTGCATACTGGACTAGGGAGGTGTGAGGTAATGCTTGGTGAAGGTTATTTATGAATATGTTAAAAAGAAGGGGACCTAAGATAGATCCTTGTGGGATGCCAGTAGGATTATGGAGGTAGGGAGAGATTGAATGCTGCCATTTGACAGCATGTTGCCTATCTGAGGGACAGCTTCTAAACCAGTTAAGAGACTGAGAAGAAAGGCCTATGGAAAAAAATTGAGTGAGAAGGATAGAAATGGAAATGGTGTCAAATGCGTTAGAAAGATCTAGAAATAGGGCAGATGCTATAGAGCCAGATTTATCTTGTTTATGGTGTCCAGAAAGGATGTTAGTGCGGTAGATGTGCTGTGGCCAGGACGGAATCCATGTTGGGTGGGGAAGAGGATGTTATTGCAGAGCAGATAGTTAATGAATTGTTTTTGGAAACATTTTTCAAGAATCTTAGATATTGGGGATAGAAGAGCTATGGGTCGGAAGTTTGAAATATCAGAGGATGTACCACCTTTGTGGAGGGGAAGGATAATGGCTTTTTTCCAAATAGAGGGAACATAAGATTCATGGATTGATCTGTTAATTAAAATGCTAATGGGATAGGCTACTGCTTCAGCAGCTATTTTAAGGAATTTGGTGGGCATGCTGTCAGCTGAGTTGGAGCAGGGTTTTAGAATAAATTCAATTTGAGTAGGAGGTTTGCTACAGCTTAGTGTGGTTGTGTTAGAGGGTGAGATGTGAGGTAGCTGAGAAGAGGATGAGAATGCAGGATATGGGATAGTTGGTAGAGGAGAAGAAAAGGAGGCAGTAAGATTAGCGATCGTGTCAATAAAATATAAGTTAAATTTTGATGCTATAATGTCAAATGGCATATTTATTTTATTTTATTTATTTTATTTTACATTTGTTGACCGGGAAAATCCGACTGGATACATGTCCATTTTCAGCGGAGGCCCGGGGAGAAAAGCTCCACATCGACAATAGTTACATACTTATAAATTCCACATTGACATTAGTTTACATACTTATGAACAGAGAAAATGTTCCCACATTGACATTAGTTTACATACTTATAAACAGAGAAAATGTTACAAGTTTTGATAGTTAATACATAGGAATTAAGAGACAAGAGATCAGAGAAACTCCTGAGCTATATTAAGACTAATACATAGATGCGATGAGGTAATATAATTGATAAATATATAGGACTATTATGTAGGTACAGTAGGAATGTGTAATTGAAGAACTCACTACATATAAGGTTTAAAAGGTGAAAAATGTCAGAGTAGATGCTAGATAGAGGAAGAGCCTAGAGGAAGACATGAGGGGAAGTGGGGTTACGGAGGGTAGAAGGTTTAGTCAGGCTTGGAACATTGACAGAGCCAATGATTTTTAAAGTGAAGGGTTAGATTTTGCTTGAATTTGGATAAAGAGGTGATGGTGGTGAGTTGAGGCGGAAGGGAGTTCCATATTTTACCAATGGAATTTGCAAACAATGAGTCTCCTCCAGAGTTGTAGGATTTGACTGTTTGAGCAAGTAGCCTGTTTGCTGAGCGCAGACTAGTTAGGTTTAGATATGGGGTGATTAAATTACGCAGTGCAGGGATGGAATCTGGGTGATGGAGGATCTTGTAAGCTATAGTTAGCTGGGTTTGTTGAAGTAGGTTAGGTAGTTCCACCCAGCCTAGGTTATGCAGGTTGATACAGTGATGGGTTTTGTAAGGCAGGCCAGTAACAAATCTAGCAATATGATTGTAGCAGCCAGAGAGCTTATTTAGGTCAGATTTGTACAGGTTGGTAAGTATGGGTGAGGCATAAAGGAGTGAGGAGAGGAGGTGAGAGCGGGCTGTGGCTTCTCTTGCTTTGGGAGTAAGGAAGGATCTTATTCTATAAAGAGACCCCAGTTTTTTGTTAACTGTTTTAATAGTTTGGTTAATGTGTAGGTCGAATCTGAGTTTGTTATCTATGGTAACACCTAGTAATTTGGAATTTGAGTCTGGGGATATAGTAGTCCCATTCTTGGATTGAACAGAAAAGGGAATGGAGGTAGGTTTGTGGGTAGGCTGGAAGAGTAATAGTTTGGTTTTGGGTTGAGGATCAAATGGCGATGTAGTAACCAGTCTTCAACTGTAGTGAGACAGTCTTGGGTTTTGGCTAGTAGCTTAGTAGGTGACCTGTCTGTGTTTATGAGTGTTGAGTCGTCCGTATTGTATACAGGAGGACTCGGGATGACTGTGTGGAGGTCGTTAATGAACATAGAAAAAGTAGGGGTCCCAGGATGGAGCCTTGGGAACCCCTATGGCGTTGGGTAATAGGGGTGAGAGTTTGTTTTGCCATAGTACAGCTTGATTTCTGTCTGAGAGGTAAGCGTGGAACCACTTGAGAGTTGTGTTGTCTAGTTCAAATGTTTTAGAGTGTTGTGCAGTAGTTGGTGGTTGACCATGTCAAAGGCCTTTGATAGGTCAAGAAAGAGAGCGGATGATATGTTTTTGTTGTTTTGTTATGGTTTATTGTGTCAGTGAAGGACAGGAGGGCAGTGGCAGTGCTGTGTTTAGGTCTAAAGCCATGCTCTTGAGGTAGTCAGGAGCTTGTTCTGGATTAGATATGGTACTAGTTGATTGTGTATGCATTTTTCCATGATTTTGGCAAGTGGTGACAGTATGGCTATTGGCCTGTAGTTGGATAGGTCTGTAGATGTCCCGCCTTTGTGGAGAGGGATGATATGGGAGATTTTCCAGATTGAGGGGATAGTAGATTCTGTTATGGTGCGGTTAATTAGGATGGAGATGGGGTAAGCTATGACCTCTGCAGCTTTTTGTAGGTAATCAGCTGGAAGAAGGTCAGCAGCGATGGTAGTCGGCTTTAGTTTCTGCAGAAGGGATCTAATAAAGGAAGTGGAAACAGGCTGTAGGTGGAAGGAGGGTTCTGACTTTGGAGTCGGACTTGTGATAGTGGGGTTGGTCGGGGTTTGTTGTGCCGCTAAGGATTTGATAACATTAATAAAGAAAGAATTAAATGCGTGGGCAACTTCTTCAGGATTTTTATCACTTAGGTCAGCCGGTGTTGGGGTAGTGGTCTTGCCTGGGTGGAGAAGGGTGTTAATACCTGCCCAGAACTTTTGGGGATTAAGTTGATGTTTATTTTGGAGTTGGAGGTAGTAATTCTTTTGTCTAGTAGAATGGATTTTTTGTCTCATTTCTAAGTTGTTGGAAATGAGATCGGTCTAGGGGTTTTGGAGGCACGCCATTTGTCCCAGGCTTTGTTTGTAAGTTTGATTTTATACTTAGAGTCTTTTGTTAGCCATGGAGCAGTCAGGTATTTAACCTTGGCTGAGCGTATGGGGCATGTGAATTGAGTATTTTATAAAGGTGGAATTAAAGGTTGTAACGGCTTCTTCAAGGGGGAGGGATTTAAGATTAGACCAGTTACAGGACTGTAGCTCAAGTCGGAATTTGGCAAGGTCAAATTGTTTAGTGTTCCTGATAGATTTGTAGACTGGTAGTTTACATCTCCCTGCCTTATTTTTCTCTATGTAGGTTATGAGATGGTCACTGATTTAGATTCGGAGAGTCCCAGATTTATAGGCGTGGGATGGACTGTTAGTGAGTATCCAGTCAAGAAGACTTTCTTTTTGGTTGGAGTTTCCAATTCTGGTGGGGGAGGTTATGATTTGTGAGAAGCCATGGAGATTTATGAGGGTGGGGTTGGTCTCAGAGGAGCATTGGTTCCAGTCTATATTCATGTCACCCAGGATAATAGTTTCTTGGGGACAATTGGTAGCGAGCCAGTTTAAGATATGCTCAAGTGTGTCAGTGTTGTTTCCGGGGGGAATGTAGATCACAAGTAGATTAATACTTTTTTCCTTATTTATTTGGATCTTCAGGGAGATTAGTTCTGCATTGGAGATTTGGGGGGGTTGAGAAGAGTTCAAGGTGATATTTAGTGAGCATTTATAGAGGACGCTGTGACCACCTCCTTTTTTTACTGGGCGGTCCTTTCTATATATGTTATAGCCTTGTGGGGTGATTTCAGTATCTTTTATGGCTGGTTTTAACCAGGTTTCTGACAAGCACATAATGTCGGGGTGATATATCTCTAACAGGGCTTGCAGATTGTGTATTTTGTTGTTTAGACTTCTTATGTTAAGATGACAGATAAGGAGGGAGTTGGGAGAGATTGGGGGAAGAGGTAGGTTATGTAAGTCAGTGTTTGTGATAGGGCCAGGGTTGGGGTGGATGTCTCCATCCTTGGACAGGTTTTTTCTTAGATGTTCTATGAGTTTCAGGAGTTTGAGTAGTAAAATGTCTGTATTTTTGGATTTAGGAGAGTTAACTCTTGGTTTATAGGGGAGGGGGTATCTGATGTATTGTGCTGTATTGGTGGGATAGTGATTAGGATACGTAGTGTAAGATAAGGATGATAGACTACAGGTTTGATATTTGGGATAGTGATATCCATAGTAGGGAGTGTACTCGTAAGTAGTTAGGGCATGTAGTGATATCAGGACTAATAAAGTAAGGGGCAAAGTCTTTATTATTGGCTTGAGAGCCAGAGAGAGGTGGGGCTGTATGTTGTTTAACATTGTTATCTATGTTTAGGCAGATAGCAAGTGAGGTGGGAGTGGTTCAAGTATAGGGAGGTGGGTAAATGTAAGTCTCGCGTGATTGTGTGAGAGTATGGATAGTAGTGGGTGTGGTTAGTTAGGTATAAAAAATATGAAAAATATCCATATCTGGATAGGGGCAGGGGTTGGTTATTGTACCTGGGTTTAGGAGACTGTTGATGGAAGCTCAGAACAGTTTAGGGTTATTTTTTTATTTATTTGCAAATTCCAGAAGTATTGTTGTTTGTCTTTGCGAATATGTTTTTTAGAAAGGTTACGAAGTTGTTTGTATTGGGTAAAGATAGAGGGGTTGTTAGAATTATGCCAATGCTTTCAAGCGTTATCCCTTGCTTTCATAATGTCTCTGGTTGTTTTAGATAGCCAAGGAGCATTGTTGTTTTTTATTCTGATGGATCGAGTTGGTGCTAAGCTTTGGATACTAGCTAGAAAGGTATTGTTAAAGTGAAAAAGGGCTTCCTCTAGGGGCAGGGTTTAAGACAACTCCAGTTATAGCTTTTTTGTATGGTATTGAATTTCTGAGGGCAGAATTTTGATAGGTTTTGTGTGATTCTGATATTATGGACTTTTGGAAGAGATACACAGTTGCGAATGGCATAGGCTGGGAGATGATCACTAAAAGAATTTGATAATGTGCCGGTAGTTAGGTATTTGGATGGGTCTGTGATCAAAATCCAGTCTAGAATTGAGCCTTTATTAGTTCTGGGATTATATCTGGTAGAGGAATTAATTGAGTAAAATGGAATAGATTTATGCTAATGGGAGATTGGGTAGAGAGAGTGGCAGCCCAGTCAATATTCATGTCGCCTAATATGATAGTTTCATTTTTTATGGTGTGGCAGGTCCAGGAAAGAATGTCTTCCAACACAGGAGTGTTGTTTCCTGGTGGAATATAAATGACTATAATAAAGAGTTTTTTTGAACTATTGATGTCAAGGAATGTTATGAGAATTTCAGCATTGTGGAGGTTTGGCATGGAATCGGGAAGGGGGATAGGTTGAAGGTATTATGGTAAATTAAGGCAACACCGCCTCCTTTTTTGTGTTGTCTATCTGCTCTGATAACATTATAATTAGGGGGAAGAAATTCAGACTCATGTATGTGTGGTTTTAGCCATGTTTCGTTTGCTGCTAGAATGTGTGTTCTATTTTGGGTCAGCCAGGCATGAAATTCAGAGGTTTTGTTACAGATGGTTTGGAAATTAATAGTAGTTAGGTGGAGGGTTTTACAGGAGGGTTAGGGTGGATGTTGCCTGAATGTATGAGGGAGGAAATAAACAGAATGCGTTTGTGGAAGGAATATTTTGATTTGGAGAGGAAGAAAGGATAATTTTGTGCTAAGCAATGATGTTTACAGTATAAAGAACAGTTAGTTCTAAGAATGAGTGGTTTGCTACACAGATGAGAAGATATGATGTAAAGGCTAGGAGAGATGTGGGAATAAGATTGTTCACTGAGTTTTGAGTATGAGATTGCTGAGTTATGGTTAAGAGTTAAGCAGTATGCATTTAATGCTGTGAGGTGAGTGAGGAATATTAGAACTATGGTGAGGGGGGATTTGGTATTTTAGGAATGAGATGAGGGGGGCATTATAGAGGATAATATAAGGGAGGGTGAGAATATGACTGGAAGAGAGAGGAGAGGTAAGAGTGCAAGAGGACTGGATTTGAAGGTGGGTGGTATGGCTTATAATTAATGTGATATGTTGAGAGGAAGTGGGAGTGGTTGGGAGAGGAAGTAGGTGTGACGAGGATAGTAGAAGTGTAAGTGAAATGGGGGTGGTAGGGAATGGGGGTAGGGTAGGAGAGTGAAGTGAGCCCAGAGCGAAGCGGAGGGCAAACGTAGTGGGGCTACACCTAGTTCCAAGCTCTTAGGCAACAGAAAAAAACAATGTGTGAAGAGCTCAGGTAAGCATATGTTTCTAGGGGTGCACTACTTATCATAAATCCATCTAGTAAAAAATCTTGTCTGACTTAGAAGGGAAAAAGTGCATACAGGAATTAACAAGGGGGCTATTAGGGAGCTACAACAGAGGGACATAGCTCTGAGTTTAATAAAAAAGTATTGTATGCACCCTCAGGAAAAGGACTGGGACTTACAACACGAAGAAAAATAAGTATCTGCATATAAATGTTTTTCCTGTCATGGCATAGCAAAGACCTCTGCTGTAGCATCTGTTCCACTCTCATTTTTTCCCTTGCAATATAAAGAATGAAGAACAAATCCATTTTTTTACCTTACCAGTTTTTTACTTCTGCACAATAATGCCAAACCACAGAATGAGGTGGCAGTATATAATGTCTAAGCTTCATGTTAGAAATGTGAGCCATTGCTGATTGACAGTGAAAAATACAATCACAAAGGTGTACATATTAAAGACAACTCACCCCAACACATAAAAAATATCTTTACAGATGTGTTTCACCTTTTGCACTCCCAGCATTCCTGTATATATATATATATATATATATATATATATATATATATATATATATATATATATATATATACATACATACACTAATTGCAAGGATACTGTATGCCAAACTAAGGGGAGTCCTCCAAGACACCATAGTCTCAAAGTTTGTATATAAATAACGTGTCTAGAATTTTGTGATGTACTTATCATTGTCAATTGGTACAGTCTCACATTTCTGCCTAACACCCAGCATCTTGAGGCACAGCTTGTCTAACCTGATATGCTTTGCAGGTCAAGTTGTAAACACACTGTTAAATACACAAACATGCACATACATACAACTGTGTGCCACATACACACTCAAAGAAAGAAAGCGTCTCCTAGTTGAACTTGAGGAGTGATCAGACAGATATAAAATTAGCAATATATTACTAATTATAGCAATAATCCATAAGCAGCTGAGTAGTGAGGCAACACATGCAAAAACCTCTTTCTCAGCCTCAGAAAAATATTGTTTTGTTTTTGTGCTGCGCAGTAACAATGCTCACAGTAACTGCTGGTTATGTGATATATGTAAGCCATGATGTAGCAGTCACAGAATATGTAGGGCCAGAAAATCTTCTCTCATAGAAAGAAGGAAGACAGTTCTCCCCTTACCTCATTATAATGTAGCAAATGCATGAAAGCATTTTGAGAAGCACTGGTGAGATAATGCACTTGTATCTGGCAGCACATGGGGGAATATTCCAGCAAATGTTGGATGAGACTATAGTAAAAAGAAGCTGGAAGGAACTGTAGCCCCATCCATGGTGTGCATGTGTGTGTTGGGGGATTGCCACCCACATAAAAATAAATTAATACAATTGAAAATTTGCATGAATATTGTGCACTGCTTTGGACGGATTCATCTGCAAACAACATTACTTTGAATGAAAGTTCTCCAGTAACTAAGCTGAGATTATTGTTGTCCTGTACAATTACTTACATTTGGAAAGCTTGTGTCTATCAATGACACTAATATTCATTACTCACTAATCTCTCCTGGGAGCTCATGAACAAATGTTGATTATTTTCTTATTTATATAACTTATGTCATTCAATTTAATTATTTTAAGTTAGGTTATCCACACATATATGTAAAATTTGTACTTAACACTTGCTACTTGGCAGATGTTTTATCAAAGACCGTGGTGTAAAAATGTACAGAAATTGTTGACTGCTTCTCTTCTAAAATAATAAATGGAATTTTAGCAGTAAACCTTTTTCTCAGAGATAGTATCTATCAGGCATAACTGGGTGACAAAACTATGCTCATCAGTTCTTAGAGCAACCATATTTTTCATGAAGGTCACATTTACTTTTTATAAGGATTGTATAACAATATATTCAACCATATTTTAGGTTAATAAAATACACTTAATTGTGAAGTTTTTTTCACAACACAAACAATAAACCAAAAGAAACAAACAGGCAATAGGCATTCACCGGACTAGAATTAATTTAATTGTAAGCGCTTTTGAATGTAGAAATTTACAAACTTCTTCAGACAAGGTTTCTTTTAATTGTGAAGTTTGCTAATTTAAACTTATTTATGCAAAAATAGGCAGATTCAGGCCGACATCATGTATGCCACACTATACACATTTTGCAATAATTTATTTAATTTGCACAGTAACCAATGGTAGAATTTGGGGTTGAATTCATAGTTCAAATGTTTGCACTTTGGTAGCAGTTATTTGTCAAGAGCATGGCTGCATCTACACGTAAATGTAGTGAACACAGGTCATTTGTGATGACTGTTCAGTGCAAATGCTCCTGCAAGGAAATGGCCACTTTCATGAAACTCTTACTTTTGGTGAAGTTATGCTTTAAGTATGTGGGACATATTATGTTGAAATGTAAATGTTTGTATGATTTCAGAAGTTTTTTGATATTATGGACAAATGCAGCTGTACAAAAGCATGGTAGAAGTACTGACCGATAGTTAAGGAAAGCAGAGAGCAGCACAGCTACTAATAATAATTTTAAAAATGTATAAAGGGTGTTTTCTATAGGGGTGTCCTTATGCGGACATCCTGATTGTTTCATTGAAAGATAAGAAAGGGGAAGAGAGGAAAGAGTGAAAAACAGGGGCCATAACAAGACAGAACAGGAACACATCAAGACGATTTTACTGAAGGAGGTGGGAGTGAAGGGATTCTATATTTTTGGCTGGGGATAGGCTATCCTATTTTTCAATTTTTTTAAATATAAGAAGATAGTTTGGGAAGGAAGTAGGTTAAAGGGTGCAGAAGAGAAGATTAGGGAAGGATGGAGGTGGAGTTGTCACTAGGCATACCCCAATCCACAGAACCTCAAATGGTTTCACTGCCTGATAGCTGTGCAGTGGAAGACACTGATAGTGAAGGAGCAGAGGCTTGAAGTGGCTCAGGGATCTAAGCTGACCTGGGCAGTGAATCTTACACCCACTGAAGATCTTATATGGATTGAAGTTGCCTGTCTAAAGCTCACTGCACCACATCCTCTATCAAGTCCTGAAGTTTACTAGTTTCATGGTTAACCGGGCTGCCCCACATCAGAGTGTCTACAAGACCAGAGCAATACATTACAAAAAGAATAACTAATTATATGATTCAAATTAAAATTTTCACTTATGAACAAGGTGACCACTAGGCATCCTACCACGCAGGAAGAGGCAGAAGAGTGAGCTTTGTGCCAGACATGGGAATCATGGATACTGCTAGAATGCTGAGTTGACACACTGGTGATGCACCCCCTTGCATCACACACTACCTGGCAGCTGGTACTGCTTCCCATGTGGACATAGTGGGGCGATAATAGTACTATGAGTGCAATATATCACACCAAGCACCTCAGGGAAATGTGCTGCCCTATAAAAGGCATGCATGGTTTGACCTTAGTTGTTTGGTGACACAGGGAAATAGATGTATTGGTCCACATGTGTCAAGAATATAATAAGGAACTGCTGAAGTATCCTTGACGCAGAAGCCTTTGAAATACCCAGTGTGCTCCCAGTCTATCTCTGGAAGGTTCCCAGTGGCAAGTACAGTACAGTACATATCTTAGTATCCATAGATACAGGAAAGCCATGCATCCCCCCCAGTTCCTGGCTGTGAGCCACACAAACTCGCTAAAGTCCTTAAAAGTCCCTGTCTACTCTAAATCCATCAAGAATTTCCTGATTATCAAAGTTACAATGATTTATTCTTTGCCTGTATCTTCGCCTTTAGGGCTGAGGAGTCCCATTGGGTGGCTGTGGTTTTGCCACGGCCAAGACAAGCAGGTCACACCAGGAAATAGCTAGGCGAGCAGCTACAACATGCATCTTTGCTAAATGCAATGTAGACAGAAAAGGTGTGATTTTTGTCTTTTATAATGCATCTGTGGATGGTGCTGAAACTTATCTAAAGATTACTATGAATTACAGCAGGCAGGAAGGGTACATGTTAGCATAAGAAGTTCAACAGCATTTCTCATTAGAATTTCATTACTCTTTCATTCACTTAAGTTTATTTGAGGCTACTTCTCATGATCACAAGTAGCTTCTATGAATCAGGTTTTGGCTGTGCTCAAGACAGGACAGCACAGATCACTGTTACTCATACGCATGACGACCATGAATACCACCCTTACAATGAAAAAAAAAAGAAAAAAAAACAGTAATCAGGATTAAAAAGAATTTATATATTACATCAGAAATTCTTTAGATTGTTAGGGTGTTCATGTTATTGTTTAAGACAGACCATTTTTTTTCCTAGAGAGGGTGTCACAGTGGGCCAGACCATTTTTTTTCCGAGAGAGGGTGTCACAGTGGCACAGCATTTAGTATTACTGCATCTGAGTGTTTGGTTCCCCAGTTTGATTCTTTCCTGCATTGCTTTCTAGGTGGAGTCTGTATATCCTTCCTGTGCTGTCATGAGTTTCTATCCGACACTCCAGATTTCTCCCACATCCAAAATATATGCTGTAGGTGAGTTGGCAATTATTCAAATTGCATCTTCATGTGTGCACACACACGTGTGTGTGTGTGTATTGATCTATCCATAGATAGATAGATAGATATACACATATATACAGTGAGATCTGCCTTCCTATTCTGGATTATTTTAGTGCCTGGATAATCTCCAGCTCCCATGTCACCCTGTATTGGGTTAAGCAGTTTATTGGAGGATGAGGCAATACATAAATGAATTTTTGACGCGGTGACAAGCCTCACATAATCTTATGTGGTCAGCTTTTAGTTTGTAATATATATATATATATATATATATATATATATATATATATATATATATATATATATATATATAAATATATATATATATATATATATATATATATATATAGATGATGTCTGTCACTGAAGAGTGGAGTAGAAAAACAGAATCCTTTCAAATAGTTAGGCTGCTACTGCCAACTTGAAATAAAGTGATTTTTTTCTGTTCTTAACATAATAAAAATGGCTTCACACATGTGCTAGACAGCCAGTAGCAGACAGTACCCAGCTGTGAGCAGCTGCTGCTTTCCTAATGCATAACTTTGTAATTGCACTGAATTTGCATATGTGCAGTTTTCAGTGGAATTAATGCTTGTATGCATAGACAAAGGTGCAACGGTGCAATTCATGGTGCACAGTTAAGCTGAGCTGCTCTGCTATTTGCTCTACTATTAATTGATTCAGAGTCATTCAAATTTGGTGTACATCTCATTAAAACGGAATCTGCAGAAAGTGTAGTAAACATGTGAAACTGATTTTATATGATTCAAAGAAAAAAGATGATCACAGAGAAGTAATATACAACATTTTGCTTTTAATAAAAAGTAAATTGAATTGCTTTCAAAAGTGCTATCAGAAATACTGGCAAAAAAAAAATAAAACTGAGTTTGCCAAAGTCAAGGTAAAGCATTCTTGCTTTCTTCTGTAAGGTCATGTGGAAGAATTTTAACCAATTTTAGAAAAAAGTACAGCATTTGTTCTCTGCTGCTATAAAAATGTCAGTTATACTACCTTCAAAGCTGCTGTCAGAAGCAGTTGCAAACAACAGAAAATAGAAGTTATGTCCTTACCATAACGTTCCATGTGGAGTGTTCATCTCGCCTTTGTTCTTACACATGGGTTCGGAGCCGATCCTCGGCTCCGTGTCGGCCGCTTGCAAGCTCTGCATCGAGAAGAAGCTCGAGACAATCTAATACCCACAATCCCCCTCTGCCTTTACCTCAGATCTAGTTTGCAAGCAAACCAGTAGCCAGAGAGAGCACACTCATGCTTACATCACATATGCACAGAACTAAGAGTCTATATATATATATATAGACACATACACATATATATACATGTCAACTATATACACAACAACTGCAAAGCAGAAGCAGAATGCCCCAGGCCAGGCACCAAAAACTGAACGTTCTTCCTAAGGGGGAGGGTGGGAATGTAGAACAAAGGCGAGAAGAACACTCCACATGGAGCGTTATGGTAAGGACATAACTTCTATATGTGATAGTGTTCAATCTCGCCGTTGTTCTTACACATGGTAGCGCCCCTAGCTCCTTGTTCCTGAGGAACTCACGGAAGGGCGTTCTTGAGCACAGTGGAACCAAAGGTTGCCCTGTCCCTAGAAACCTTGTCTACCTTATAATGAGAAATGAATGTATGTGGCTTAGACCAAGTAGCAGCCACACAAATAGCGTCTAGTGGTAGGCGGGCTGCATGAGCCAGGGATGTAGACACTGACCTTGTGGAATGTCCTTTGGGTTTGTGCAAAAGAGTTTGATTTGAAGAATCATAGACATAGATGATACAATCCGTTAACCACTTAGAAAGAGTTCTTTTGGTAACCGCTACTCCTTTCCTATTATCAGCAAAGGCTACAAAAGTTGATCAGTTTTTCTGTGATCTTTTGTTCTATCCAAGTAAAACCTTAGCTGTCTGTGAACATCTAATTTGTGCAACATATACTCCATTTTGTTGGAGTGATTCTTGAAGAAGGTGGGTAATTCAATGGACTGATTAATATTATTAATAGAACAAACTTTAGGAAGGAAGGATGAATTAGTTAGAAGAGAAACTCTGTCAGAGTGAAAGATCAAATATGGGTGCTTAATGGAGAGCTTGAAGTTCAGATACTAAGCCTAGCGGATGTAATGGCTACCAAAAAGAGTCTTCAAGACAAAAATTTCAATGGGCAAGAGGAGGCTGGTTCAAGGGGCAACATTAATTTAGATAACAATAAATTTAGACTCCAAGGTGACGTAGGAGATCTAATTGGTGGTCTAATATGAAAAGCCCCTTTTAAAAGGCTTTACAAAGTCTGTGGGCCATAACAGGAGCCCACATTCTTCCACATGGAAATTAGAAATGGCAGCCAACTGAACTCTTAATGTGGCAGGAGAAGCACCCTGATGGAACAAGTATGTTAAAAACTCTAATATTTTATTCAAAGGAGCTATAAAAGGATCCAATTGCTGTGTATTCACCCAGAATACAAATCGCTTCCATTTACTAGAATATGTTTTAGTAGGGGAAGCTTTATGAGAAGCCACTAATATATTCTGAACTGCAGGCGAAAGAAGATCAGACCTGGCTAAGTTGGGAATTGGAGCAGCCAAGCTGCTAGATGGAGGGACAAGAGCGCGGGATGGGGAGCCCCTGATGAGTGAGTCAATAGATCTGGCTCTGGGTCCAGGATCCAGGGTCCCCGAATGCAGTGTGTCATGAGGAAGGGGAACCAAATTTGACGAGACCAGAATGGGGCAATGAGGATTATTGTCCTGTGTAGGTTTCTGGCTTTCGGGAGAAACTTTGATATCAGAGGGAAGGGAGGAAATGCGTACAGGGGTCCCGGGGGCCAATCGTGAGTCAGTGCGTCCCTGGGGACTTCCCCTGGAGGGAGTAATAGGGCAAAGTAGCTCCTGCATTTGGCGTTCATTGGAGACACAAACAGATCGCAGGACGGCTGGCCCCACGTGCGAAAAATCTTTTTCGCAACTGACTGTTTTAGGGACCACTCGTGCGGTAACAGAATTGCTCTGCTCAGCCTGTCGGCTATGACGTTGGATGACCCCGGGATGTGCGTTGCTATCAGAAAGCGACCCGTGGACTCCGCCCATTGCCAGATTCTCATGGCCTCTCTGCATAGCTGATAAGACTTGGTTCCCCCTTGCTTGTTTATGTACCAGACTACCGACATGTTGTCCGTCTGAACTGCAATAGTTCCCAGAGGAAGAAGGGGAGCAAAGTGTTGCAACGCTAGAAACACTGCCTCAACTCTAGAACATTGATGTGCAGATTGTACTCTAAATTGGTCCATTAAGCCTTGGACTGTCTGTCCCTGAAAGATGCCCCCACCCTATCAGGGACGCGTCCGTGGTCACCGTAACTGTGGGCGTGGGTAGCACAAATGGTCTCCCCTTGGAAAGGTTGCGTTTGGAGCCACCAGTTTAGGTGTGTTTTGCATGTGTTCGTTATGAGAATCTCGTGTGTTAGAGGTAGTTGTTGAAGCGACCATTGCGAAACAGTAGCCATTGTAGGACTCTCATGTGCAGTCTTCCCAAGGGTATTGCTATAAGAGAAGCCGACATGAGTCCCAAAACCTTCAGTACCAGTTTTGCTGGGGATTTCCTGGACAAGAGAAGAAGACGTATGTGAGTCTGAAATGAAAGTATCCTTTCTGGAGGAAGTCTTAGTATTAACTGATGTGTATCTAATTCGGCTCCTATGAATAAGATATGCTGTGATGGCTGTAGTAAGGATTTTCGAAGTTTACGGAAATTCCTAGGTGAACACAGTTGAAGAGTATAGTCTCTGGCCTGTACTAGTTGGCTGGGTGGTGGCAGATAGGAGCCAGTCGTCCAGATACGGAAACACCTGGAATCCTTGGCGTCTCAAGTGGGGCGCTACCACTGCCATGCATTTGGGGGAGACCCTGGGGCTGAGGTCAGACCAAAGGGCAGGGCTTGAAATTGAAAGTGACTGGCACCCAGCCAGAAGCGCAAATGATCTCTGGATGCCCTGGCCATTTTGATGTGGTAGTATGCATCCTTCAGATCTATTGAGCACATCCAGTCGTCCTTCTGTAAGAATGGAAGGATTGATTGAGCGTGACCATTCGAACTTTTCTTTCTTGACGAAGGTATTGAGGTCGCTTAGGTCCAGAATGGGCCTCCAGTCCCCTGTTTTCTTTGGAACTAAAAAGAACCTTGAGTAAGTCCCGAATCCTTGCTGGTCCGCTGGGACTGGTTGGATGACTTTTTTCTAGCAGCTTTGAAATTTCTATAGCTGCTGGCTCTCGCAGATGGGGCGGTACATCTGGGAGTCTTTTCTTTGGAATGGGATGGGATAGAAAGGGTATATTGTAACCTCTGGTAACCACGCTTTTACCCACTTGTCTGTAGTTATGTTTTGCCAGGCCTGAGGGTATAAAGCTAAGCGACCCCCAACTGCCTCCAGAGCAGGACAGTCGGGCCTCCTCTCAGGAGTGCTGGAAAGGTTTACCAGGGAGTGTATCCCTGTCACCTTGATTCTGGGACCCCTCTGCCGCCAGGCGGCGTCTTCCACCTCTGCCCCTCCTCTGCCTCTAGAAGGGCATCACCCTGTGTGCCTGGGAAAGATCCTTGGGGTTTTCGAAACCACATTTTTCCACCATGTTGCCCTTTGGGGTACGGTCTGGTTGGGGTGGAAAAACAGACTCCGACAGCAGACAGAGTCTTTCCCTCCTGCTCACACCGGGTAAGGGTCTCCTTTACTTTGGGGCCAAAGAGAGTGGCACCGTCAAATGGGGCGTTAGTAAAGGAAGACTTGAAGGCTTCCGCAAATGAACATAAGCACATCCAGGATTGTCTGCGAAGAGCAATCGCTGAAGCTGCTGCCCTACTTGAACCTTCGGCTGCGTAAGAGATCAGCCTCATGGACGAGTTCACAATGGATGTAAGGGTATTAAGTTGCGCTGTCACTTTCTCTGAGACAGCAGCATCCGTAGTACCCTGGAGGGTATCTCCCAACTCTTTGACTAGATCCCTCTGTAGTCGTGTAAAGTGGGTCAAATAGTTCAGGGATCGCATGGAAAAAGCCGCTGAACTACCTGTCCATAGTCCTAGAATCTTTATTAGGGGGATGGACAGATGAGGAAGATTCCGACATCTCCTTTTTCGTGGCCGCTGCCACCACCATAGCGTCCACTGGAACTCCTTTTGTTAAGTAAGTCTTGTCCTGGGGTGCAGTGATATACTTATTGGGTTTCCTTGGGACTGGTTCCACTGTGTCAGGAGCCTCCCACGCCCTTCGAGCAATAAGTTCCATTAATTCGTCGAAGGGCAGAGTGACCCAGGAGGAAGAAGGGCGAGCACCGAATGCCTTCAGCAAGACTGACTCATCCTCAGAAGGGGGAGGGACTGCCAGTCACCTCTCTGTTTCAGGATCTCCAATATGTCAGAAAAAGAGACATCTTCTGAAGGTGACTTAGGGGCCCTTCTGACTCATCTAAGTCAGTATCGGATGTCAAGGATTCTTGTGGAGAATCCAAGTGTCTCCTCTTACACAATCTTTTCCTAGGGACTTCTTCGTGGGGAGCATCCGAAGAAGCCTCCAAGGAAGAGGGGGCACCCTCCAGGGGTGGCTGAGACACCGGTGCTCGACACTTGGATGTGGCCGTGGGTGCAGAGGAGGATAACGGCCCTTTATGGGGAGGAGAGGTTGCTTCTACTGATGTGGTTGTCTGGGTAGACAACACCTTCCTCATCAGATCGAAAGCCCCGGGGCCGAGTCGAAGAATCTCCCGGTTCGAAGAAATGGGAAGAATCCCGAAACAGGCACGAAGGCATCGACCCGAGGCGGAGCCGAATCGATCAGCGCCGAGGCCCGAGGGAAAGGTCGGAACGAAACGTCGGTTCGACTCTCGGCCGGAACCAAGGACAGATCGTCGGCTCCGAGACTCCGGTACGGGTCCGGCGGAGTTGAGGTGAGAGGAACAGACCGAGAGAAGGGCGGTTCTGGACCGAGGGCTCCACAATCAGAAGATCAACCTCTTCCGGCTCCAAAGACTCGATAGGTCTCGGAGGAGGAATGGATGGAGACAATGGGAGGCCTTCAAGTTTCGACACCAACTGGGTGGAAACTGAAATAAGTTTGGATAGGGCGAATGCTCCAATAACTTCTGCACCACGATCCACATCGACATCGGAGAGCTTAGAAGAGCGGTCGAAGGAACCGAAGGCGGAGCCGACCTCAATAAAGTCGAGGAGGGAGCTCCATCACCGGTTCCAAGACTCGAGGCTCAGGAACCGACACCAGTTGAACACTCGGCCCCGAAGTCTGTGGAACCGGTGATCTAACTTTACTCGAAGAGCTCGGGCCGATGACTTGGGCTCCGGCGTCTTCGATTCCTTCGAGGATTTGGATGCCTGGTCTGAAGCATCCAGAGCCTCCTGAAAGGAAGGTTTTAACAACCCTCTGTCCATGAGTTTCCTCGCCTATCTGTCATGACCCTCCCACTAAAAGAGTGACAAATTGAACAGTCCTCTTGTAAGTGGAGAGGGCCAAGGCAATGAACACAGGAACTATGGTTGTCAGTAACTGACATTTTTGGCCACACTGACAACGCTTAAAGCCTGATTTAATTTTGTCAGACATTTTCAGTAGAGAGAAAAGCCAAGTCCAGTATAAAGACAAATCCAATGTAAACAAGTCAAATCCGATGGGTATGTCAGTCCGGTTGTCAAATTTAGAAGGGGTAGTAGGCCCCGAAAACTCTAACCAGATAAATTAAATTTAACGGTACCGAGAATTCTACCTACACACACACATACACTAAGTATACCTAAAGGTACTTTCAGAACAACTTTTTCTAAAATATAACAAAAAAATAAAGTTATATCTTATCTGAAGATGCTCGAGCTAGCTCCCAGCGATGCGAACGCAGCAGCGGCAAACTAGATCTGAGGTAAAGGCAGAGGGGGATTGTGGGTATTAGATTGTCTCGAGCTTCTTCTCGATGCAGAGCTTGCAAGTGGCCGACACGGAGCCGAGGATCGGCTCCGAACCCATGTGTAAGAACAAACGGCGAGATTGAACACTATCACATCTGATTTTACCTGAGACAAAATTAAATACTTTTGTTCTCAATTAATTAAAATGGAGACGCAACAACACACACCATTTTAAAATGATTAAGACAAACAGCATGCAGCATTTTGCACTGATAAAAAATTACACTGCTTTTACAAGCACTATAAGAGGCACTTATAAATAACCAAAACTGATTTTCAGAGAAAAAATAATCAAAAGGAAGCAATAAATAACATTTAACTGTTATTAATTAAGTCAATATACTGCTTTTGTAAATGCTTACCTTGGCCAAGCTAAAACTTTATGCTTTGTAGTGTTTGATAATGGCATGCTTCCTATTTAATAATATTTATCAAGTGATGTGTACACATGCCCATTAATATTCATCAAGCAAAAATTTGCTATTGCTGTTATTCATCAAATTTATACCTTTGCAAGCTGTCCTTTTACACTTGTATTACCGCTGAAGCAAATTTTGCATTTTGTGTTTGTTCATGCATGCAAGCCAACATAAAACTGTACTTAAGACATTTGGAAATCTCATTTCTTATCTACTGTTTAATTTCCATTAATTGTATTAGTGACTATGAATGTGATTTACTGTGTCACTAGCATGGAAGTGTAGCAGGCTATAAGAGGTACTACTACGAAATAAAGGGCCAAAGCAACTCTCCATTCCTTGGATAAAGGTTATAAAGTGGGCAAAGCAGTGAATATTCAGAAGATTGATATTACAAGAGACCCTGTAAATCATGCATGACAGAAAATAAAAGCTACAGTAATTCCACTGTATACCTGCATGCAAAAAGAGAAAACAAGAAAAAAGAGGTAAGGTGAAGTCTAATGACTTCCTACGTCTGAGGTGACCTCTATTACACAGATGACTTCCTTGTGTCTAAAACTGATTAGGTCTCCAAAAGCAACATACGGAGATAGCTCTGCACATCAAGTAAAAGTAGAATTGATTCTCCCTGGAATCAAGGTAAGCACAATGACTGAGCGTGCCAGAAAACCCAGCTGAGGTAAGATAGTTTCTAGGTAGGGACAAAATGGAACAAGGAAGTAATAAGGGAGTGGCTAATAGAATTATGCACCAATGGGATGTGCACAAGCTTTACTATCAGTGGATGGCCTAAAGAATATTTTGGGATGGTCTTTCATTTATGTACATAAAAGTTAATGCTATGGCCAAGTTGTGTCGCTAGCTCTGAGGAACTCTTCTTGTAAGTGCTTATTGTTTTGTTTAGTTAAAAAAAGCACTCATACTTGCCTTTCATTAAAGAGATGTTCTAGTTTGAATGAAGATGACTAACACTTTTACGTGGTTGTAATTGTCTCCATGAGACACAATTTTATCATTGTTAGGTATTTAGGCAATACAGAGTACTCAGGCTTGGGTAACAGAAGTGGCCTCAGGTCAACTGGTGCCCTAGGCAAAGGGCACAACGTCACCCCCCACCACACCACCCAGTGCCCCCATCCTGGTCTACCTACACTAAATAAATACTGGTAAAGTGCCCCCATTAAAACGTCGCCCTAGGCAGCCGCTTATTTGGCCTATGCCTAAGGCCGGCTATGTTGGGTAATGCAGTGTTTGTCCATGACTGATGTGGTTTGATCACAAAGGCAAAGTTAGCTATGAATAAACCCGCATTACTAGGACATGAACATCACATAGTTTTACTCTACAATGACTTTAACAACTAAATTTATTTATGTTTTAAAAGAATGCCATTACAGAACTTACAGTCTCTTCTCAGTAACTGGAATGTCATTAGTAATGTACTCAGCATACACATGCCCTGCATATGATAATGCATGCAGAGTACTGGTTTTACTGAAGCTGTTGCCACATTTTCTGAAGGGCGATGACTAACAGAGGTGGAGTGTGTATGCATCCTATGGTTTACTTGGTGATGCTTGTACTTAGCATAAGTAATATCAATGACTGTTTTTAGTTTGATGCATATTTATATATTCATGCCCTTGTGGAGATCGATGTGTGCATGTGTGTGTGTGTGTGTGTGTGTGTGTGTGGGGGGGGTGGAATTTTGTTTTTAGGCCATCAGCCTATTAATTATTTTTTTTTTAATGAATTATGGGAGAAATGGTGTTTTATTGTTTTATAGCAAATCAGACTTCTTTTGGGTGATGCCTGATTTACAATCAGCATTTAGTTTTGAAAAAACAACAATTACTCAAATTTATGAAAAATAATGAACATTCATTGTATAATTAAAAAAAAACAATTTTCTCCTTAAGTTTTAAAATGAATTCCTGCAGCTCATGGCTCACCCTGTGCACTGAATAACATGACAACATTTTGCCTTTTATACAAGGGGACAGATAACATTCAAGTAACAGGGCAAGCTCACACTGGGGCCGTACTCCATTCATGTATTGCAGTGCATCACCATGTTAGCCTTATAAAATACCTTGAAATTCAGTGCACAGGGGTGAGCACAGTCAGCTGCAGGAATTAATTTTAAAAATCACTCACAACATTTCATAAGCATTGCTTAATAAAAAAACAGAGACAGTGATACATTTTAAAAAGTCTTACAAACAAGTGTACATTAAAGTAAGACAACTACTCAGTTTTCTTATCAAATCTCCAAAATTTAAGTTTGAACTCAGTTTAGTTTCAGTGGTAGAAAGTAATAAAAACTGAAGGGGACAATTCTGAATGTAATATGCTAGCAGTAGTAACATGATCAACCAACCACAGAAAACTGCACATATTCTTACAGAAAAAAATGCACAGACTTCACAATAAGCAAAATAATATATGAGTGCTACAGTCACAAGGTGAGATATCCTTACTTAAATACAGCTATGACAAGTACTGCCACAAATAAAATTAAAAAACTTGGAGTTGCATGGGACCAGATAGCATTCATGGTTTTCCATCCATGATTAAGGAAAACTTAGCTAAACCCTTATTAATTAGTCACATCAAAAAATGTTAGAATGTAGTCAAGTCCCTGATGTCTGGAGACGGGCTGTAGTGGTACAAATTCACAAAGTGAAGGTTACATCAGACCCAAACAATTTTAGACTCATCAGCTTGACCAGTAATCCATGCAAAATCATGAAGAGTATTATAATGCAGCTTATTTAAAAATGACACAGGGAACATATTTATCTTAGATATGGAACATAGGGGTTTGTTAGAGAGAGATCTTGCCTTTTAAATCTTGTAGGATTCTTTGAGGAGGTAACAGCACAACCTGAGGTAGGTCTAGCAGTATGAACTGGTTATTGTGACCATGCTAATACATTCAGCACTTTTTAACTTAAGGGAATAACTGACAGGCTAAAAGGATTATGTGTCAATCCATACGCAATTCAATGTGTAATCCACTGGGCAGGAACAGAATGTAACAGGTCAGGGTGGTGGACTGTTACCTGTCTATTCAAACAAGCATTACAAGTGATATTCTATATGATTATTTCTGCATTTTAATTCTCAGATATAAAAGTGGGAGATAGGCTGTTGATAACCACATATGGATGGTGAAGTTGTCCAAGATGGTCTAAAAAATATATATACTCGGTACAGTAGTAATGACTTCTTTAATGTCAGTGTTAGTCTTTTTTAAATTTCAGCTGATGTGCATGTCTACCAAAATGAGGAAACATATTATATAGTCCAGCTAATTCTTAGTGTCATGTCTCATGACTCCACACACACACACACACACACACACACACACACACACACACACACACACACACACACACAATGTAGCATTTTATACCTCAGTGATCTAAGCCACTACTGAATATGATGCTACATTTTGTACTCTTTGAACAAGCCAAATGAAAGAATGTAAAAAGTTAGAGTTATTGCTTAGCAGAAAAAATACAGGTCTGGAAGACTTGAACTATCCAGAAAGGCTTCAGAAACTGCCATTTTATTCTGTTTTTTGCAGGTTACTCAAAGGTGACCTCTGCCGTGTTAACAGGGCAATTTCTGATGTGTGAACTCACCACTGACTGAACCAGCACTAGGTCAGGGAACGTAATACAAAACTAAGTATAAATAATAGAAAAAAGTAATAGATACATCAAGCAACATTGAATACCCTTCCCCTTAATATAAGGAGAAATTAGTCACTAATAGTCTTCAAAAATAAGCATGCTATGTGTATGCAGACAAGAATACATCAGTATGAGCTAACAGCAATCGGGCTTCTTGAAATCCAGTATGTCATAAGCTTGACAATGAAACCTATGAATTTATATTGTATAAAATACCTAACGTGGTTAGATTTGTGTCTGCTGAGGGAAGTAATTGTAATAATGAGTTGGAATCCTATTTCTACAACGGCTGTATACACCATATAAGTTTATTTATTATTTTATTTTGCTTTTGTTTACCAGGTTTGTCTAACTGGGTTTAGTCAAAAACCCTTTTCAGCAGAGATCTAGGAAGAATAGCTCCACCATACTACAAACATTTTTAAACAGATATTTAGTAACACACATGAGCAGATATTAAATAATATACATCAACAACGGCACATACATTTGCTAATTAGATTAAAGTCATATGAAACGAGGCAACTATTACAGTATAAAAGATACTTCTGCATTAATAGGTGCCAAATATTGAGCAATAAAAGGTGTGCTAATGAGACTGTGAGATAGATAATACAGCATGCGATTAGTGCTTAAAAATTCAAAGAAATGGAGGCGAGGGAAGGAACTAGTTAGGGAAGAAGAGTTAATACTCTAGCAAACAGATGGGGGATAAAACAGGATGGAAGCAGGAGTGAGAAGTTTCACAAAACAATGTATACAGCTGAGAAATGGTAGTAAAACTATTCATGTATTGGTGAAGACGTGATGCAGGGTATAAGATATTGAAAGAAGAGAAATGGTTTAATGAGATGGCAAGCTGAAGAAAACAGTGGCCTGTACTTGGTCTCCTACAGACTGTTGAGGGGAAATCTATATCTAACCTACAGTGCATTCTCTGATCCAGCCCTGATGGATCTGCTGCACATTCACAAAATAAACAGTACTAACCAAAACATGTTGGAGGGATAGGTATGTGTCTCAGACATTACTGGGAACGGACTCCCCATTCATGTGAAACACAGCTCTTAACTAAGCCTATTTAAATGCAGTTTGGACCAGTGAATGGGAAATTGCAAATTCACCCCTGCCTTCTCACATATGGTCCTTATGGATAGGGAAAGTTTGTAGGTGGCCTAAGTCATATGTATATACCAAGGCTATTCTAATCCTTGGGCATTGATAATTGGAAAAACTGGGGCAAGAAGGGCTAGGCTGAAAAAGGCTTTAGGGCTGTTAGCCTTGTAACCTCCTATGATCCTAAGAAACACATGGATCCAAACCTTATTATGTTAGTGCATACATATTGCTTCTAGAGCTGCACATGTTTACTGTAAATGGTATCCAGCTACTTTCATTTGGAGTGAAAATATCATTTTTATTTTTCATCTGCTTCAGTTTGTGTTGCATACATGCAACTTACTCCTACAAAAACACCTGCAGTTAATTCACTGCAAAGTAGTGATTACAGACAGAAATGACTATTACAGAGTTAGCAATACAAATCATAGAACAGTACCTACATTTATCTGGTGGTATAATTTGTTTACTCTGTTAAACACACACACACGCACGCACGCACACACACACACACACACACACACACACACACACACACACACACTCACACACACACACACACATGCATGCACACACTTTAATTCACTTTTTTCCTTAAAGAGTTACTTGAAGCACAAATAATGCTAAATATTAGCATTATCACCTCCTCAGTCCCAAGAACAATTTTATAAAACATGTATCATCCTGTGAGAGATACTTGATGAATAGGGTGCAAGGTAAAGTCTCAAGGCACGCAAAGCCTTCAATGACTGCATTTTTTCTTTGCATGAAGGCATATTTTGATACTCTAGAGAAAGGAAGCTTGAAAATGCTCAGCTACCTATGCCCAAGTTATATATGCCACCACAAAACCCTTAAGAACCCATACCTATTAAATTTTATTGGGAAGCGTGGCTAGACTTAAGAAGGCCATTGGGTCAATAGCCTAGTATTCTACTATGATACTGTGATTATTCTGGAGATGTACAGGAGTAGATCCGTTGATTTGATAGGTGAAGTTTTAATTGTGTTTTAAATGATTGTGCATTCTGAATGGATTTTAGTGGTAGCGGGATGTGGTTCCATTATTTATCTGCACTGTTTGAATATAGAGAGTCACCTGCAGTATTATATAATTTGATTATTGTGGTTAGTGATTTTTCTCTAGAGAGTAAAACTCAACTGGGGGAGTAGTGCTGTATTAAGCTGTTAGGAGCTGGGCAATTTTCTGGTTTACAGAGACATTTGTGCACTGTAGTTAGTTAGTTCCATCAACTCTTCACCTGATACTACCATAAACAAATACAAAAAAATCAGGGAACACATTTAAATGGACAAATCTGTTCTAGCTTCTTATATAGCCTCCTTTAACTGTTTCATATGGATGCATTTTATGTTTTCTGCATGGAGTCCTTTGATAGTAGCAAATGTGTGATAACAATTAACATTATGTTTGATATGCAATCCCTGAATGCAATGACACATAATGAGGCGTGTGTTCTGGTGGATTTAACCATACCTAATGCAGTCCTGTCAAAAACATAGTAGGTGAGAATCCAAGTTTTGTATATAAAATGGCTAAAACTTCAAAACATTGATGGAGAAACCTTGTCAAATAAGTTAAACATGACAAATTAATTATGGGTCCAAGGCAGCCACGGAATGTGCTTTTTGTAAACAGTGCTCATATATTCTTGAGGACCAATGCTTATCCTTAGGGGAAAATAAAGTTACCTTAGAAAAAGGAAATTGTTCAACTTATGAGGTTATATACATGGCCAAATGTATGGGATGTTCAGAATTTTATGTGGAGAAAACTGTGCACACATTAAGGAAACGGATTTATGAACAAGTCTATGATATAAAGAAGAATGTGAACAACATAGTATACAGACATTCTTTAAGTTGTGTTACTTTCATAGCTTTAAGTTTGATATACGGGAGAAGGTACTTATTAACATCAAGGGGAGCATGGGAAACAGGATTAAAATACAGGGAGCTAATGCAGCAAATATGGTTAAACCCAGGGACCAACCCCTCAAGTCTGAATGAACAGATTTCAATTAAACCGGTCCTGAAACTAGCTGTCAAACTAACAATAATTAAACTGCATCATGGGGCATGTTCAAATTCGGTATATAATAGTTTATTTTTATTTAATTTACATTTAATTATTAAATGAATTGAAATATAGTTGCAAATGCATTTTTATCTGCTACTATTATAATGATATGTATGAAGCATTTTATGCTGTAATTATTTTGTTTGTTGGTAAGGAAACAAATTAAGGATGAAATGCTGATACTGTTTTATGGATACTTAATAGTGTTTTTAATTTCTTTCCTTTCTTAATTTATTGAGAACACTGCTAAAAGTTCAAATAGCTGAAATGTGCATTTTAAGTTTTGAAATGTTGAATTAAGGTCAACTTAGTGCTGTGTTTGTTGGTTAAAACACGTTCAGGGTTCTGATGAAGTCCCAGTGTTTGAATGGACAAAAGCACTTAACATGCATTTGTTCTTTGACAGTTTTTATTAAATTCTATGTATCATACAAGTTGTCATTTTGTTTGATGTACCATTCTATTTTACTTGCAGGTTACAGTCAAAAACTATAACTAAGTGACACTATCGCCAAAAGGTGAACAAATCTCTAATCTGCCAGACATTCTAATGCCTTATAATTACATAATGGGCTGAGATATAATTGGCATTATTACTGTTTATAATTTATTTCTTTATTGTAATAAATGCTAGTCCTCTTGTGTGGGTCACTAGAAGACTTACTATTGACAGATGAGATGTTCTGTCCAGTTCTGGAATACTGAGAATCCACCACTGAATAATTTTAAATATAATCAGAACTCTGAGACAGCAAACAAATAAAAAGAAATCTGCTTTCTAAGAAGATATTATTTAAATGGTAATTTGTTAAGCAACCACGACTTACTGTTCACATAAAAGAGCAAACTATAAAAAAAAGTAGTGCCAAGGCATATGTACTGCATACTTACTTGTTATGGTAAATAATGGGGGTGTACACCTCCTGTACAAATTCTGGGCCACTGGACTTCCCAAAAATGACCTACAAAGTAATAACAGAAAATGATAATCAGCAATGCTCAGAACAGAATATAATATTCAGTTGTCTCATCAATTAAATAACATGTTATCCATTCTTTTATCATTGCTGACATTTATGGCTTGAATAATTATTTCGCACGCAATAAATGTATAGCTTTGTATATGGCAAGTCCAGCAGTTAACAATATATATATTATGTTAGAGGTAAACATCAGTGTAAGGTAAACAAAAATCATTCTGTTAATGTATACATGACTAGAGAGTTCTCATTCTGAAGTATGAGACCTGATAATACAATTTACAACACTTTAAAAAATAAACTTTGATTCAGTTAAAAAAAACAGTGCATCCTGTAATGTGTTACACTTTCAAGTATTTTCACAGGATGCTGTAACTCCAGGCATTCTCTGATTTGGGGTGGGGGTTCCCACATCCTTGCTATTTCTGCATACTAACTCAGACTCTTTTACTTTAGAGTAAAGGGTATACCCTGAGAGAACACAGTCTTAAAGTACGTACATATTTCCTAGTTACACTTGCAGTTTTGTAGCTCTAAGGACAGCAATTATAGTCTTTAAAGAGTCGGCAGGTTCCCTGGTTTAAGACTGGATTCTCATACTATGGCTATTATTTTAATTTCACCTTTATTTTATACAGGGAACTGATGGAACTGGGGTTGTATTTGCTTAGTACATATGCCATATGGATAGATTATTTCCTCTTGCCATCATATTATGTTAGATTGTCTTGAAAACCACAGCAATAAACATTTCAGGCATTAAGATATAGTGATCTACTCTGGATTCCCACCAACAAACAACTTTGGACAACTGCCTAATGAAACTGTCCCACCATGTGATTTACCATCATGCAAAGTAAAATAACAATAAATGAATAATCAACAGGATGCCTTCTGTGCAGTCTACATGTCCTCCTTGTGTTTGTGTGGGTTTCCTCCAGGTGCTCCGGTTTCCTCCCACATTCCAAAGACATGCAGTAAGTGGATTGGACACTCTAAATTGGCCATAGGTGTGATTGTGCATGTGAGTGCATTATATGGAAAAACAACCATGACAGGGCTAGTCACCCAGAGGTATGAATTTTGGCTCTTGATGATTGTCACTGCTTTAGTGTCATCCCAACCCCATGTGCAAAAATGAGAAAAATGGGTGGTGGATGGGTGGATGTAAATGAATAATCAATGTTTTTGTTGGGGGCTACATCTCTTGTTATAGGATCTTCTCACTCACATCCATAATTACTAAATGTACAAACTCTAAGGACTCAGAGACACAGACTAAAATGAATAGCAGAATTCCCTTTATTCTAAGTTTATGGAAGTTTAAAGTTACTATAAATTGTGGTGGTGGTGAAGATCACCATTTGAGGATGAAAGGGATGCAACCCTTTACATAATGACTTTTACAAATAGTCAACAGTTTCTGTTTTCCACAAAGGCAGTTGGGTGTCAGAGCAGTGTGGGTGGGCAGTCAAGAGCAGGTAGTTCACTGGAATGAAAGACAAATAGACCCAGATGTATCTCACATATAAAGCTAAATACTAAAGCCATACAATTCCAAAGTCAAAAACAGTTATATTTTTGTGTTGAATAGAAACACATTATTACTGTAACAAAGTAGGCAAATTATATGGCAGATGACATTTCCAATGTACTAAAATTATTCATGACCCATGTATTTCAACCGTTATACTTGTTTTGCTGACCTGTCTGCAGAGTTGTCAGTTAAGCCTGCATTTCTCCAGCTACGAGTTTAGTTCAGGGCTCAGCTGTGCTGGCTAAAGATACTAATTGGTCAGTGATGTCAAAATGAGTGGACATTTAGGCTAATATCAAGGTAGTCTTTCTATTATAATGGTCAGTTTGAGATCTTCAACAATCGTATTACTGGCATCCCACAGCATGACAATTTTGCTACAAGTCCTTCTAATTGGATGTTAAGGAATTACAACTGAAGTAGTTTAAAGAACACGTGCTCCATGTTTCTCCAGTCAAAAAATAATCTAAACAATTCACTGATATATGTAACAAGGACATAAATGTATGTAATATTGAAAGCATTTGTTTTTCTGTCTTCTTAGGAAATGCAGTCCATGGCTCCCCCGGTTAAAAAAGTGGCCCTGATTTTCATCCCCACTTTTTAAGTAGCTAATGTTAGTAAAAGATATTGAACAACTACATGGCAGTGAGGATTCTGAATCTTGGATTTATTAAAGAACAGATTAATAGAGATTATAGGAAAATAATAGAGACATTTAAATAAAACTGATGAAAATCCACCTTAATGTTATGTAAATAACTGAAAAAAGTAACTACAGGTAAAGGCCTTTCTTGAATATATGAATTTAGATTCAATAAGATTTATTTGCAATGAGTTTTAATTTAATTAATCTCTGATTATAAAGGGAGTGAAATGGTGTAACAGTGCACTGAGGAAGGTAGATCAATGGTAAATTTGTTAACAAATGGAGAAAACACCAATGGCCTCAGGATGGTAACTTATGGCGCACTAGAAGGGAAAAAGAGAAGATTCAAGGAAGGAGTGCCAAATTCTTAAATGAGATGCCCATCCAATGAATAACCCATGAACCTTGCTGTAGGCACACTGCAACATCTGGAGCTACACAGAATGCCAGTCAAAAAGGAGTTAACAACAAGGGCAAAGGCCAGTGAAGGCAGCACCTGCAAAGACCCCCTTTAGCCATAGTGCACAGTAAGCAGTCTACTAGGAACCAAAGAACATGTATTTTTCCCTGTCTGAAGCCATACTAGAAGACAGAAAAAGTCCACATTTGTCAAGATATCATTGATTCATTGCTTTTGTTGTTCTACTACTATGCTTGACAATAAAGACTTGCCTGTATGGTTAATGTGATGGGTGCTCCAGGGATGTCTGGTGGGATATCCACTGTTTCTTTCCATATAGATTGAAATGTCCCTTGTGTTAGTGACAGGCTGTGGGTATGGACCATGGAGATAGTGATGAACAGTACTTCAGGACTCACAAGTCTGATCCATATCCACTGTTTTAGACAGCTTCATTTTCATCACTATTCAGCATTCTTGACAAAGTTAATTCTGTCTTTTCAATAAGCACTGATACATTAGCTACTGTCTAACCTAACTTCAGACTATCTCCCTAAATATCTCATTCATAAATATTCAGGGTCGGCTACACTAGTTTCCTCTTCAAACCCCAGAGTACTATGCAAGCCATAGTCCTCCACCTTCTGGCAACTGCTCTCACCCCATCTGTGGCCAGTCTGATTGCATTAGGCATTCTAAGACAGTGTAGCAACTATATTAAGTTTAATGACTGCCCTCTGCTTCTACCAATTGATAGTACAGCTTGTGAGAGATGTATATATTTAATAAACATTGATAGAATTCTCTTGCCCCAGCCTTCTATCAGTAAGCATCATATCTCCACAACAATGTATCAATCACAGCACACAACTAGACCCATAATATATGCTCAGGCTATAAAGAACAAAATGCCCAAATCTCCCAGAACTTACTGTAAAATATCCCAGCCTCCAGCACCCAAGACAACACCTGCTCGTTCTCCCTCATACATACTGCACATCCACAGAGTCATCAGGAAAGCAAGTATAAAGCCATAAAGCTCAATAAGTCTGCGTTCACACAGGGAAACGATTTAGACACCAGTGACTCTGTAGTTGGTCATAAAGACTCCGCACTCACTAAACTAAACTAAACAGGGTGATTGTAAGCTTGTTGACACCAAATGGCCATGGTTTTTGACACACTCTTTATGATGGTATTATTTTAAAAATAGACAAGCTTGATGTAAACCCCTACATCATCTGATATACTGCAAATTGGCTATCCAACAGATCACAAGTTGTGAAAGTTACTGGTACCCTCTCTGAATGTAAAATTATAACTCGCAGAGTGCCACACGGATCAGTTCTGGGCCCTCTCCTGTTTGGCATTTATTTGGAGGTAGATACTTTAGGCTATCAGTCTGAGAATTATTACAAGGCTAGCTAATAACCAGAGATGCGAATCAAACCTATTTTGCAGACATACAAGCCAATATACCATCATTTGGTAGAAAATTTGCTCCCACCATGTGTCTCCCTATTTGTCACCTCAGACCTTGTTTACAAGGTTCAAAGCATCAAAAATATATCATCAGTGTTTTACAAGGCAGATATTCTTCCAAGGCGGGAAAGAGGAATCACTAAACTTCAGTAATTTCTTCATGCTCAGGTGCAAGCCAAGACTGAGCCCTTACTGTCCTTGGTCCCAAAAGGAGAATCCATCTCTCAAGAAAGACAGAATCAAGCACATAGCATAAGAGACAGTAAATTCACCCTAAGGACCAGGTGTCAGGGATAAGGGAAGTCATCAGGTCAGGTTTACTTTATGCAGTTTTAGGTCTGCCATCTTTGATGCAGTGTGGCAGTTTGCTAGTTCTGTTAACCAGTGGGTAACCACAGATCAATGATCACTTGTAACTAGAAGTTGTACAGAAGATTTTTGATATCTATTTGTGCTACTTGTTGGTATTAGGTCAAGGAGAGAGGTTGGCCATTGTGTAATTAGGGTGTGTATTGCTTGTGATTGGCTGAGGCATTATCAAGCAGCAACAGTCACACCACTGGAATAGTTTTAGTCAGCATATTACTGTTGAAGTCATCAAGAATAGCAAGTTTCCTTTAGCACAGATGATGCAGGTGTTACTTGGATAAAACTAAAGAGCTAAAGAAAACAGGATTTTAGGTGGGAACAGCAAATCATTCATTTGGAAAGACAGGTTGGTGTTGTAGAAGAGAAAAACATCTTTGTCTTAGAGACTCATGGGTCTTACATGGTTACGGTCAGTAATAATTCAGTTTAGGCCATTATTTGTCTAGTGGTGAAACTGTATCCATGAGGCTATGTTTGTGGCTAATGACATTATTCCAACTTTAAATAATTCACCTAACCCATCCATTCTTATACAGGTATATTAAGAAAAAACATGAAGGAATTCAGAAGTTATGTTTTAGCAAAGCCTATGTAATGGCCATGGTACCTGGATAGTATTGCAGTAATTAGACATCCAGGTCAGTGGACTTGTTAATAAGATAGCTTGCACTGACAGGATGATTTGGCTTGTGAAACAGCTCAGCGAAGCATCATATCTTTCTTAAACTGCTTGTGTTTTCTAGAGGTATGACAGCGGTTTGAAGTCTAGTTAACTGAAGCCTGACTTGCTGAGAAATCTGGACTGACAGAGTTTATCAGCTGCAAAATTACTGAAAATCTTAACCAAAGGAAAATAAAAATATGTGACTGCATGCTACTCTATACTTTCTGTGAAGAGGGTCTAAGACCCCACACCTCATAGTCTATATTAAATCTAAGGTCACCGTTGTTATTGAAGTAACAGCATGGGAACTCATGCTGCGTTCCCTCATCAGTTACTTTCACAGTCAAGAAGCTCCATCAGTGTAGATATTTCAGTGAATCAATGTGTAGATCATTAAACTTGAACAACTAGATGTAATACCTAAAATGAAGTTTATGTATTAAACTTTCAAACCAAGAGTAAAAAGGTCACACAGACAAACCACTTGGTAAAAACTACAAGAAAAACCTAGCCAAGCTAGAGGTTTTACTGTGTGATACTTTAAGCCTCCTGTAATAGAGGCCCATGGGATATATGAAAATGACAATTTAAGGACATCAAGTGTTTCAATTACATGGCTTCCGAATGTGCATATGTTTTCACTTTTTCTTTTTAAGTCTTATGGAAAACTCAACTAGGTGTGGAACATGCATGGTTCAGGCCACTTATGACCTCATCAGCACAACATAAATGAACTGTTTGGCTATAGTTTAGAAACACAGGGTCTTTTAACCCAGCTGATGTCCATATCCGTTAAGGTGTCTACAAAATATTCCACCTAACATCCAAACCAGAAGACAAAAAGGCCACACAGACAAACCAATTAGTAAAACTACAAGAAAAACCTAGCCAAGCTAAAGTTTTCACTGTGTGATAGCCTAAACCTCCTGTAATAGAGCCCCATGGGATACATGCAAATGACCCCTTAAGGACATCAAATGTTTCAGCAGACACCTTAATGGATATGGACATCAGCTGGGTTTAAAAACCCTGTGTTTCTAAAGTACAGCCAAACAGTCCACTTATGCTGTGCTAATGAGGTCATAAGAAGTTCATAAGAAAGCATATATCCCATGGGCCTCTATTACAGGAGGTTTAAGGTATCACACAGTGAAACCTCTAACTTGTCTAGGTTTTTCTTATAGTTTTTGTGTATTAAACTGTAACAAATGGTTATACCACCGAAGATGCAGTTTGTTTATGTTTGATACCAGACATCATTTGTACTGGTAAGGTGAAATTAGAAACCAAGATAACCACTGCACAGAATAATTAAATATATCCCTGTGCTCTGGTATGTCCACAAATTCCTTTACTTGTTCTATACCAGACAGATACAATGCTCCTATATGAATTTAACAGGGTGGAGACAATAACAGTTTGCACTTTATTGTGTTTTTTTTTTGTGATTACCAGTCTGACCCATTTCTCAGCACTTTCTAATTTACAATGTTTTGTATAACTTTGTATTTCAAATAAGCAGTAGTGGGCTTGTGCTATTTTGGGGTGTCCAACCTTTTGACTTGCCGGGGCCGCATTGAGTGAACAGAAATTGTCCTGGGGCCGCATATAAAATATATCATATAGTTAACTCTTTTACAAAGTCGACCTTCTGGCTGTACTGTAGGTGCATATGAACAATGAATAAATGCAATAAATGCCTAATAGTTGCCTTAAAATTCTAATTCTCATTCTAACTCTCTACTCTAACAGTACAGTTAACTCTAACATCTTAGTTTATATATATATATATATATATATATATATATATATATATATATATATATGTTTTTTACAAATCAACAGATATTCACTACAGCACTAACATTTCTCACTGGGAAAACCACTCCAGCAGTCCAACTACGTAAAATGTTAACATTAGCAGTCCTACAATACTATAATCCACAAAAATAAGCCAACAAATTTGCAAGAAAGTAAAGAATTCACATTACTGACTTAATAAAACAATTCTAAATAAGTTACAAGAGGGTCTCATCCAAACAAATGACTGGTGCCAAAAACATGGCCTCAAGCTAAATGTCAAAAATGCATCATCATCCCCTTTGGGGAGAGTCATGTCCCCACAAATTATCACATTAATAACAATGTTGTAAGCACGCAATCAGTTGTGAGGTGCTTGGGCACTCTGGTTGATAGAAACCTGACTTTTGACCACCATGTTGTCTCCATTGTATGGAAAGATTTTTACATGGCCCACCTCATTAGTAAGGGTATCTCATCCAGGGACAAGGTGATCATAACATCAAAACCACCAAAAGAATCAGCACTTTCACGCCTGCCTGATGAAGCGACAAGAGCAGTCGTGAAAGCACTAACGTTATTTTACCTTTATTCTTTTTAAAAACGTCAGTGTTTGGTTGTGTTGGTGCTGTCTCTTTTTCAGTTGGTCTTGCTATTCTGCACCTCTCTGCACTCTGAGCCGTTTATTTTATTTATTTATTTTTTGTGATCATATCATCCCTGTATTCTTTCGTTATAAGAGCCATTGCTGAGTGCAAAGCCGCTTTTGGCATGTGCCTCAGCAAAACATCCTGCCAAAAGAAAGACTACAACCATTTCTGACAAAAAAGGTCAAAGGACTAAGTTCACTTAGTTATCCAAACAGACTACAAAGCTTCTTGCTTTCCTCTGTCTCTCACTGGCCCCTATAAATTTCATCACTGGCTTGCTTTCCAGGCTTAGAAAGATCCTGCCTTAAGAGACTTCCTCCACCTCAGAAATACTGGTTATACTTAAAACGCTCATTACAAAGACCACAGCCTTCACTGCAACATAAACAAGCCACATTGTATGGACAGGGTCTTGACACAAAAACTTCAACTTCTGTCAAAAGCTCCTCTCATTATCAAACAATGTAGTTCAGCAACATAACAACTGGATAGATAGCCATAAATATACTCCTTGAGTAAGTAGCATATCCTTCATCAAACTGGATGGAAAATACACATACTAAACTTTCCTAGCTGGATGGCTAAGATCTAATATTGGTTACTCAAGTCTACTTGCCTAAGAATACTAGCCTATTTAAGAATTCCATTTGCAAAAATATATTCAGTATACATATTAAATCTCTCTCTCTTACACACACACACACACACACACACACACACACACACACACACACACACACACACACACTCACAAAAGTAGCCCCTACTTCTAACATAGGCAACCTCAGTAATCACATGACACACACTCACTGAATGAAACTGTCTGGAAGTAAAAATATCTGAAAAAATATCATACTAGAGATGGACTCATCCATCCAATTTCCCACCACCAAAAGGACCATCAATAAATTAGCAAACAACTGCTCAGCAAAAAGTAAATTAATAAGAAATCCATAAACTCTCTAAGATCATACTACATACTGGAGTAAGCATATAACTTCTCTCCAATCTAAAGTCATTTGACATTCAGACATTTTAATTTGTGCAGAAGTTATTCACACACTGACAGTTTACTGAGCTGTCACATTGGCACTCTGTGCTTATGTCCGAACCAATGAAGCATACTTGTCAATTCCAAAAGAATTAAAGTAGCTTAATAAGAATGTTATTTGCAAGGTTACATGGCAGTTTCTATTGGAAATACGCAAAGGTATTAAAAAGGCTCTGTTTCTCGTATTTATGCTGAAAAGTCTTCCAAGGTAAAAACAACCTTCTGATTTTGTATGGAACCATACTTCTCAGCCTTAGAGCAAGAAATCTGGAGAAAGAGAAAAATAAAAGTGGGACACAGGCTCAAAAATAGTTTTGCATCACAGACACCATTGAAACAACTGTAGCTGCAAACATTATACATCACTTATAAGCTTTCTATCCCATCATTGTCAGTTAAGCATTATATAGCTCATTCAATCCTGCCTTCTTTTGCAACAAAGAAAACCATGCTTTCAAATGACAAATGCATTCAAAATAATAAATAAAACACATTGCATCCACATACTGCAACTTCCTACCTGCAAACAACCACAGAGCTTTCACTGAAACTAGGGCTGCCTATTTCCCAGGAATTATATCACTCCCTAATTTAGTCTAATAAATTAAAATATGGCCTGCAAATTGCAAGTGCACTTTGTTTAATTAAATTATATTTCGAAGCCCACTTTCTGTATTTTTTCAGTATCATCCAAATATCCATTTCCAGGTCACTTTACAAGACATTGGCAATGGTAGATTTGGCATCCTTCAGATCCCTACAGGACCACACTCATACTGCTAGCATTATCCATTAAATATAAATATCCATCCACTGCAAATGGCAAGAAGACATGTCTTAAAAAAAATTACTTTTGACATGCCTAGTACCCAAGTATCAGGTTTTGAAACAAAGAAACATATTCTCCACAGTCCGTACGTCTCAGTCTTTAATAACCATCTACTGCTGCAGCCCTCCCAACACACCAACACACACATACACACTAAAACTCACAACATTTAAAAAATGACATTGTGCCCACCTGATTTGCCAGTATTGATGATCCACCAAAGCTATACTTATTGTTGTCCAATCTCCCACTGCTTAGAACCCAAAAATGATAAAACAGTACTGGGTGCTTCTTTTTGTTTGTCAGAAAAAAACAGTTCAACTTTATATGCTACAATCCCACACAGTCAATCCACTACTGACCCATTAACCCTAAGCTACTGTTTCATTCTTACTCCCTGGAACTGCATTACCTTGGATGACTAATTTTATTTCCTAAGCAAAAGACACAAATTGGAAGATGAAGTGAAAATTCATACAGTTGAGAAGTATGATTCAATACAACACTCTCTCTGTCAGGAAAGCACAATTTAATGAAAGTGTACTTTTAATGTACGATATTTTTGTGAGCTAACATATGTGTGTTTTTAAGGTAGATTGATCATCATTAGCCTCTTTGTGCATGTGTCTCTCTTTGTCTCTCTGTCATGCACACATGCACACACACACAACACACACACACACACACACACACACACACACACACACACACACACACACACACACTCTTCTTCTACTTTCACATACACAAACATTCTTCTTTCATGCATGCACTCACTCATGTACTCACTCATTCACTCACTCCATACTTGCCTATTAACACAGGTAAGTGCTGTTCTTTTCAAAGGCAATGATGGCAAATTCATACACGAGTCTCTCTTCAACGAGAACACACACACACTGATTCTTTGCCACAAAATAATGGCGGGAGCACACAGATCCTTCTTTGGTGCACTGGAATGGTGCTTTGGTGCATGCACACACCGACAGAGTTATAGGTCACAGCCGTGAAAAACACAAAACAAAAAAAGTGTTTTGGAGCATGCGTATATTGATGTTGTAGTTAGAGGTCGGGGGCCACATGGAAGAGGTCTGAGGGCCGCATGCGGCCCATGGGCCGCAGGTTGGACATGTCTGTGTTAGACTGTCAGAACCTGACAGCATCCAAACATTTTGCCACATGTTTTCTTATGAATGTGTGATTTTGGACTCCAGCATGACACCTGGTAAATGGGATCCTGTGGAACTTTAATTTTGGACTGACTGAACCTGAGGGAACATAAGGTGTCAGTAGTTCTTGCCATTTATGGTGAGCCGGTAACTAATACATCAGGCACTGGTTACATCCAGGCCCTGCTGAAGGTTATGAGTATTATGGGAAGAACTGACAACTGTATTCTACTTGTGGCCATATGTAAATTCAATTAGCCAGAGACAACGCATGTTGATTTATTTCTGAGAGGTAAATGATGAATAAGAGGGTCCAATGACTAAATCTTGTGGGACATCCTTGTAATATAGCTGCAGGCAGAGGAGATGCTCACTGCCTAAATAATGTGAGCTCTGTCAGTAAGCTGATTTGCTATCCAGTAGGAAACATACAGTCTGAGGTTGTGAATGGAGAATTTGCCTATGAAATCAGCATAAAGAATGATGTCAAAGGCCATAGCAGGGTCAGGGAAGGCAGTGTGAACAGTCTGGCCCTTGGCTAAGGTGTCTGTATCATTGTCAAAGAAATCAACAGAGCTGATCGAACATGATCTGTCAATAACAAATTCAAAGTAATAATAATTAGTTGATTGAAGGAAATCTATGTCATTGCTAAATAGTTCTACAATAATGCATTCAATGGACAAAGCTAGTAAGTGCAATAGAGTTGTATGTACAGCAGTCTGTCCTTGGACACCCCCCCCCTCAGAAAGGCATGACTATGGCAATTCTGCAAAGTTTTAAATAGACAGCCTGTAGAGAGATTAAGGTTGAAGAGCTTTAGAAGTGGTTTGATACTTACTAGCAAACATCCTTGAAGACTGTTAGAGTAGACGTAGCTAATGTTTTTCATTCCGCAGCATGCTGATCTGATCAATGGTGATTTCAGGTGAGATATTGGATACATTGCATGGCAATGGGAAATGTGAGCTCTGTGAAAATGGAGATATTTTTTTTCAGCCAGGATAATAGCTAATGGTTTCTGGGTGAGAGTGGGATATGCCATTTGAGGTAGGATTAGAACAGGACTGGGTATTATTTTGAGTTTCTTATTCAGCTGAAGAAGGTCTTTGTTTATGCATGGTACTGATGGTTATTATATACTCATTACTGGGGCTTTTCAATTCCATGGTTGTTTACTTAAGGGTGTTGCTTAATGCTTGTAGATGACTTCCAGAGTAAGGAAGACAGGATTTCTCAACAAAGAGTTATGAGGCTTTTCTTTTTTTTTCTATAGAGTCAATTTACATGAGAGTTTCATCATACAGACTTACTTCTGAATATATTACAACTGTTGGGGTGATGGGAACAAGCTTTTTAATGCATTCATTTATGCAGGAGTAAACCTCTGAGGAGCAGCCATCAGCAAGGGTGGCATCAGGAACTGATTTGTTTGGCAGGATGTGACTGTTGTGTTTGTCCAGAATATCTATACATAGCAATAAGCTGTTAATTATTAAGTCCTGATATGCTGTAGGGTGTTAATGGGACTGAGGATTATATTAAAGGTGAATACTACAGCTAGGAGATCCTGTTTAACCAGGGAGCTGGTGACATGTAGGGTAGCACACAAAGAGGAGTATTTGGTATGGTCAAGATCACGGGAGTTTATACCCCCCCCGGGTGGGGTCAGGGGCAATTTGCACTAGAAATTTGGTTTACAAAATGAAGGAAACTCTGTGCATATTTCTTGGTGATTGTACCAGCCAGCCAGCTGCTAGAGAGGTAAAGTCATCCAAATAAGTGTATTTTATTTAACGGGTATCTTTTTGCATTTCCTAGATACTCAGTGTGCTCTGAAGGGGACACAAAAGAAGACCTGTAGTTGTCAATGATGTGGTGAGAGACTTTGTTCAGATACACTAGCACCTCTATAAGCCATAGACTGGTACTGTGCAAGATTGGATGTGAGACAATAGGTTTCCTAATAAATATGGATATGCCTCTCTATTTCCAAGCAGTCCTGAATGCATGGTAGACACATTTCCCAAGTAGGGTGAGAGTGCTACCATTCTTCTGAAAACAAGTCTTGGTAAAAATAGTGATGTATTCAAGGTAAGGTATTCCTGAAGCAAAAATAGTCCATTGTTTAAGTTCCTAGCATTGAATAAAGCAACCTTAATATTGATAAAACAGACATTTGCAAGGTGGCCATGGTCAGAAGAACAGCACTGCTTAAAAAAGACACATAGTGAAAGCAACAGTTCTAGGCAGTATGCACAATTCTTGTGATGAGAGGTGCATGCTGTCCCTTGCAAAGCTGGCGTCATTTTTGGTGAGGGAAGTTTGCTGTTCAATTCCACCCCCCACCCCCATGGGTGACAACACCATGAACAAGGTCGTGCTCATATTTAGGATGGTAAAAACTTCTAACAATACTTGCAATGTTCCTGATACTAGTATCAGACATTGTTAGTAGTACCTGAAAGAAAAGTGACTGCAACCATCTCCTTGTCCAGTCTAGTGAATGAGGCATCAGGCTGTCTGTCAAAGAAGTTACTTATAGCAAGGATTTTATGATTTGAAGTATGCCTATGTGAATTTATCTGCTTAGACTTGTAGTCCGTGATATCCTGTTGACTTATGTGTAGGTACTACTGTGGGTATGGATAATAACTTATCCCTTGATAGCTAAAAAAAAGAAAAAAAAAGGGGTAAAAGATTGTAAAAAGAGTTTGAAGAAAGGTGGGACAAAGGGGAAAAGAAAAGGGTATGCAAAAAAGGGGAAAGAAAAACCTTTTTCGGAATTTGGGGGCACAAAAGGGGGGGGAACAAAAAAAAAATAAAAAAAAAATGGGGGACTGTACGGAAACAGGTAGAGAAAGGCACAAGGGGATTTATACAAAAAAATTTATCAGAAACCAGTGCGGGAAGGGGAAGAAACCGTTTGACAATGGAGAAGCTTTTAAAATTTTAAACCAAAAAGCAAAATGGTAACCTCAAACAAAAGAAAGACAAAGGGCCCTAAATGGGAAAAACTTTTATTTAAAAAAGAGTCCGAATTTTAAGACACATCAAAGGTAGAGGTACTTTTAAAACCTGGAAATATTGATAAAGGACCAAAAGAAGAAAAATGCTTTTTTCTACATGTTTTTCCCTTATTAAAATGAAAATAAAAAGGGTGTGAAACACGAAAAAAGGTTTTCCACATCTAAAAAGTATTTTTTCCCTGTGAGGGAAAGGGGGGGAAGGCTGCCCCCAGCTGGATAAATTTTGTAAAAATTTTGCTTGTAAAAAAAAAACCCAGGGTGAACAAATGAAAAAATTGTGTTATTTTGAGTTAAAAATTAAACCCAATGCACCCTTGGAAAAAATAAGAAAAGGGATTTTATATGTTTTGAAAGCTGGAAAAATGTCGGGCTATGAATTTTTCTTTTTTCAAAAAGGGAATTTTACAGGTTTTAATTAAAGTTCTTTTTTTGGGGATTTTCGGTAGATTAAAAAAGTGAAAAATTTTGATTTGTGAGGTAAACTTTGGTTAAAATAAAATCTTGATAGCGAAGTTTTACAATTTAAGTTTTTCCAGGAGAAATTTACAGTATTTTGTTTGGCTGCCTACTCCCCAGTTTTCCAAGTAGAAAGAAAAAGTTTCTCAGGAAGATAGGTTTAACCAGATTGGAGCTGCTTAATTGAGCTGTTAAAATGAAAGATTTTCCTGTATCCTAACTCTCTTTTATAGGTTAATTATGGATTTTTGTTTTTTTATTTTTTTTATTAAATTTTTAAACCTTTTAATTGGGTGGGGTTGGAAAAAATTTAAGGGCTAATATTGCTGTTTTTTGGGTCTATAAAGATAAACCTTCCCCTTTACATTACAATTTGGTTTAAAATAAAAACAGTAGAATTTCATTTTAGGGGGGGCCTTAATAGCTAATAAACTAGCTGGGAAGAATTTCTACCTTATAGTACAGAAGGGGTATTAGTAAGGAGTTCCCCAGGATTTTGGATTTGTTTTAAAAAAACTAAAATTTGGTATTTGTAGTATTGGGCAGGGAATAAGATGCTGGAAGGAGGGTCGGGGAATTTTGGCCCGGGTGGACTGCCAAGTTCCCAAAGGGGAAAGTTTTTGGGGGATTGGGAGAAAGGGGCCAGAGACTGAGTATTTTTGTGCTTTAAGGGAAATTGATTTATGGTGTGATTTGTTACCTTTAAGTGGACCCTACGGGGCTATTAAAAGCTCCTTGATTTGGGGTGCATTTACTGGCAAGTAAAAATGGTTTAAACCCCTGAGGGAAATTTTAAGGAGCTGAAATAAAAACATAAGTAAAAATCAAAAGTACAAGGTTTTTGGATAAAACAATGGTTGTGAGGGGCCGAAATTTTATTTGCGGTGAAGATCGGGGTTAGGAAAGGGGGGGGAATAAATTTCCTGTAAAAAGGGGGGACAAAAGGTAAAATCCACAAGAGAGTTTGAAAAATTTTGTGGCAAAACCCCAGCTGAATTGTAAAATTACTTGATAAGAGTTAATCACCCCTGGTGAAAAAAACTGGGAAGGCATTTTTGAATTTATTTTTGTTTAAACCCTGGGGGGATTCAGTTTTGGGAAGGTATTTAAAAAAGGGGGTTAAAAAGAAAATTTTTGAAAGAGGGTAACAAAACATCAGTGTATCGGGGTGAAGTGGGAGGGGGAAAACCCAAAGTCGTTTTGGAGTTTCATTTCAGAAAGTAGACTTAAGGCAAGTTTGAGAAAAGGAGAAAAAAAATTTTATTACAAGAAGGGGGATCTCTTGGTGATAACAGCAAGGAGAAAAAATTCAAATAAGAAAGTAGGCAAAACTTGGCATCCGGGATTATTGGGGTGTCTAATATGCCTTTGATTCCCTAAAACCATGTTCCTATTTGTGAAGGGGGTTTTATTGGTTAACTTTTGGGAAAAAAGGGAGGTTTCATCTGTTATTTCTATTTAAAAGTGTTAATTTATAACCTGGTGCGTCAGGCTTTAATTATGGTTAAGTCAAAAGGTATGGAGAATTTTAATAAAAGACTAAATGGTGAAATTAAGACGGGAACTATTTCAAATTTAAAAAAAAAAATTACAAGTGGGGTTTTAGACAGTTTTCTGGAAATGAAGGGAATTTTAAAATGAGAAAAATGTAAATTCCCTTGTTCATAGAGTAAAATTTAAAATTTTTTAAAACATTTTAGTTTTTAAACCCCTCTGTTTTATGAAATTTAAAAGTAAACATTGGTTGTCCAAAGTAACTTTTTGGGAGTTTAAGTTGACCCATCGCTGATGTGTTAAATTTTACCAGGGGGAAAACAAATTTTATCAGTTTTTTTACTTTTAAAATTTGATATAGATAAATTTCCCAGGATTTGTTTTTTGAAAAAGACCTTAAAAGCTTTTTGATCACTTTTTATTTTATATTATTTTTTTCCAATGTTAGAGAGAGCCCGTTGTTTGGGAGGTAGTTGATGTTGAAGAAAAAAACACCCAGGTACTAATTTTTTCCTTGTGAATAAAGAAAACCTTTGGAATATTTTTTTATAGGAAATTTAATCTTAAAGGGGGGGGCTAATGCAATTTTTTAAAAATGTGATCACATCAGTAATTTTTTTTTGTGTGGTAAACTTATGATTAGTGTTTTTATTTTTTTTTTTTAAATCCATTTATTAAAATTTTTTATTCCCTATCATGCTTTTATTTGAAAAACTTTTAATAAAGAAAGTTAGGTAAACGGGTTGTGAAAATTTATGTTGGAAAATGAATTTTTTTTTAATTTTTTTTCCCAAAAAAGAAACCAAAGGGGTACTGGGTATTTGAGGAGGACCGAAAGGCAAAAAATAAGGGGAAAGGGAGAAGAGTGGAGGGAAATAAAATTTTAAGGGTGTGAAATTTAAAAAAGGGGACAGGTTTCCCATTGGTTGGGGAAACATTTGGGGACGGGGGAAGCATAAGCCCAGCCGGGTTTTAAATGCCCTTTTTTTTTTAGGGAAGGTATTTTTTACCCTTTTTTTTAGGAACCCTTAATTACATTGAGGGCAGCAAAATTTAGCCCCAGGGAAAGAGGGTTTGTAAAAGGGACAATGGAGAATCACAAAACAACAATTTTGGAAAATCATCCCTACAGGGACTCCTTTTTTTTTTGCATATAGGAGCAATCTCAGCATGCTGGGGGGATAAGTCCCTAAGATGGGGCCCACCAAAAAATTGGTAAAGTTTATTTTATAAATTGCAACGGGGGTAGAATAAGTTAAAAACTGGGGCCCCAAATACCGGGGAGGGAAATAAAATAAATTTTTTATGTCATTGGTAATCAAAAGATAATTATTAATAAGTCAAAAGTTTTTGTCTTTGCCCCTTGGTGCAAATTTTTGGAATTTAGTTAGAAAAATTTTCTTTTTAAACACTTTTAATAATGGTATCCTAAATGTTTTTTGGATAAAATAAATTTAAAAACAATACCCCCTTCTTGTATTAAACCCCAATACTTAAATTATGTTCTGTTCTACAATTTTTACCCCCTTTTCTTTTTTTTAAACATTCGTTGATTCCCCCAGTTAAATACAGGGGTTTTGTTAATTTTTAATGCCCTTCCTTAAAGGCTTTTAAAATTGTAATTAAAAAACAAGAATTTTGGCCCCCCAAAAATTCAGAACTGCAGAAGCTATATACCCATTGCGTTGAGGGTGTCATCCTTTTTGGTTTGTTTTTTTAAGCCTTCCTGTTTGAAAAAATAAAAAATAGACTGAATTAATTTTTTCCACTCTAATTTTGAAAATTTTTTGAGGACTATCTAGTACTTCCATGGTATTGGTGAAAATAAAAAACCCCCCAAAAATTAAAAAATTTTTGTTTTTTTATTTTTTTAATTATTTGAAATTAAAATGCCTGAAAAGACAAAAAAAAAAAGAAAGGGGGAGTTACTGGAGGGAGTGAAGTTTGGAAGTAATATTTAAAAAAAAAAAAAGTAAAAAGAATTTTTTTTAAGACTTTATGCCAAAATATCCTTCGGGTTGTGTCAAAGTTTTTTTCCATTTTTTGAAAAATTTAGGGGGTTTGCAAGTAAAAAAAATAAAGAAATAAAACATAAACAAAAAAAACACTTTTTAAAAACGGTTTTAAGAAATTAAACAGCTGGTAGAAATGCAAAAAACAGTATTTTGTAGTATAAATTTTTGTTTAGCCCGGGTTGAAGTTCATGAAATGGGAAACATATTTTACTTCTTTTGGGGAAAATAAAGTTTTTTTTAAATTTGTGAACCCAGACCCTCAGCGATTTTCAGTTTCATTTTCCCCTAAACCCAATTTAAAGAACTCGTTTTTTTTCGGGTCTTTTGTAACCCATTATAACCCATATCCTTTTTGGGGTAAACTTAAAATTAAAAAGTCCCCCTTATTATTGTGGTTTTTGATTTTTTTCCCAAGTATTTTTGTGACTTCAGTCTTTTTATTTTTTTATGTAAAAATTATCCAAAATTCCCCATATTTTCCACATTAATTGAGCCCCTGGTTTTAACGCCACTTCCCCCCTTTAAAACCCCGACTTATGAAATCTTTCAAAGTGTTTTTTTTACATTAAAGTTGTAGATAAAAATTAAAATTTTCCATTTGGGGAAAAAAAAGGATATAATAAATTTTTTGGTTAGTTGTTGGGGATAAAATTCCCTCCCTTAGGGAATTTTTCATAATTTGTAATTTTTGGGCCAATTAAAATTAAATTTTTCCCCTTGGTATTATTCAAAAACACTTAACCTTGGGGTTTCTCCAATTTTTAGATTAAAGGGAAAAAAATCATTTTTTACAATAAACTTTGATTTTTTCTTCAGTTGTTTTTTTTTATTTTGAGTCCAGCTTAATGGAAAAACACGTTGGACAAGTTTGATTTACTGGGAATTGGGATTGGCAATAAATTTTCCCCCATTTTAGGGGATTTGGAGAAAACTACAAAATGTATAGGCCCACAAAAAGGGGGCTGGGTCAAGGCGTTTAACTTGGTTAAAATAAGTAGCAACCTTTTGGGTTAGGGGGTGTAATGAAGGTAGGACCTCAGGGGTTGGGGATATTTTCCCCCTTTGAAAATTTTCAAAAACCTAATCCGGGATAATAAGGAAAAGCCCCTCCTTTTTCCCCCCCAACCCAAAATTTACCAAGTTTTATAAGTATCCAAAAGGGGTCCTCCCGTTTGTAACTTAACAGGGGGGGGCAAGAATGTTTTGGTTTCCATTGTCTTTTAAAAACTCCAAAAAATGAAAATTTACCCTTCTTTCTTGCACATTATGGGATTTATTTCTACCCCCCTTATACTATTATCCCATTTACAAAAGTCATTTTTCAATTTGAAATTTTTCAAACCTAAAATAGTTTTTCGTTTTTTTATGGGTTTAAATAAATGATTTCCTGAAACAAGAAATCAAGTTTATGGAATAATTTAAAATTTAACAGAAAATTTGGGAAAAAATACTTAAAACTTTTTTATTATTTTTAGGCAAAAACGGGGGTTAAACTGGCTGTGCTAAAGTTTCTTTTTCATTTTTATTAAGGGTCTGAATTAATGTTAACCCCTTTTTTAACATAAAAAATATTTCAGTTTAACTTTTGTAAAACAAATTTAAAAGCTTGATTTACAGAAACAGTTTTGTTAATATTTTTCCCTTCGTTATTTCCCAGTTGATTATTCACCATTTTAAATTGCGAAAAAAGCTTTGGGTATTTTGGGGAAAATGTGAAACCCCTTTTTTTTGCAAATCACTAACTTTCCCTCAGACTTTTCCTCATAAAATTCTGTTTGTTAAAAAACTAGGAAGATCAATAAATAAAAAACTTTTTTTAATTAATTCCAGAAAAAGTTAAAAAAAACTTTTATTGCCTTTGAAATTAACAGCTTTAAAAAAACTGTAATTTCTATATTGGGTCTGGGGTATTTATTTTTCTAAATATTTAAAAGGGGTGTAATCTGGGGGGGGGGGTTCTTATTTAACTTTTTTTTTTTTTGGGACTTAAACAGTTATTTTCCAGGAAGTTGTAGTTTGGAAAAGGGGCTCCATTTTTGTATTAAAAAAATACAATTTTTAAAATTTCTTTACCAAACAGAATCAAATCTCCTCAAAAATGGCATGTCTATTCAATTTCTTGGGAAAGGTTACCCCTTCATATCTTTGGTCATTAATTTTAAGGGATTATCATTTTTTGTTCAGGTTAAATATTTTGGGACATTTTTTATTCATAAAATTCTGATCCCTTCGTGGCTGTTTATATTGGGATTTTTTAAATGAAGCGTTAAATGGCAAAAAGCGGGAAAATAAATTAAAAATGAAATGCTTTTAGTATGCCCCCCCAAAAATAGTGGAGGGGGCCCCTCCTTTAAAGCCCAATAAAAGTTTTTTATTTAGTAGGGTTAGTAGCTTTTAACCACAATCACCTGGGGGGGTAGGACAAAATCCCTTTTATTTATTAGGGGTTAATGTAGTCTTTTCTCCCTTAAGGGGGAATCCAAAACAATGAACCCCCAAAAGAAGAAGAAACTAAAAACCTCAAAAAACCCGGGAAACCCCTTCCCAGCTTGGTATAAACTTAGTTGAGGAACTTTGTTTTGCCTGTTTTGATTAAGTTACAAAAGTTTACCCTTTGGGATGCCATTGGGGTTTTAGACTAAGGGATTTTTTAGTTTTTCCCTTCAGATTATCATTTTAAATTAAATTGGGGGGGAAACCAAAAAATTTTTTAAAAATAAAAAAAAAAATTTAATTTTTTAAAAAATAAGAAATTTTATTTATTTTTTTAAAACATAAATTATTATTTTAGAAACCCACCCCAAAAAAAAAAAAAATTATTCATTTCAACAAAAATATTATCTAAAATGCTTCAATCTTTAAATATTATTCAAACCCATCCAAAAATATTCTTAAAATTTTGTTTCTGGATTTTAAAAATCCTAAAATGAATTTAAAAATTAGAAAAAAAACCCCCCCAAAATAAAAAAAAAAATTGAAATAAACTTTTTTTTCCCAGTCTTAATAATAACATGTAAATTTTTAAATTACTTTTGGGAGGGTTTTCTTTTAAGGTTGGGTTAGAGTTTAATGGAATTAAATCCTTCTAGGGGCAGGGGGACCCATAATGGTTAAAATGAAAAAAAAAAATTCTAAATATTTTTAAAATCTTAATTTGTAATTTGAAATTTTCCCCTTTCGAATTTTTTAAAGTATTCACAAGGCAATATTTATTTTTTAAAAGATTTTGAAAAATTTAAAATTTCTTTGAAAAGAAAAGACATTAAATTTTTCAGGGTTTAATCAGCCTCTGCAACAAAATCCCCAACAAAAAATTTTAAGAAAAACTGTAAAATAAATAACTTTTTTAAAATGCAAAATTTTTTATTCTTAAATGAAAATGTAACATTTTCAAAATTGATAAAACACAAAAAAGATATTATATGGAAATCTAAAAGAATTCCCTCTATAAAAATGTTTCTTAATTTAAAAATGAAATTTTTTAAGAATTCTGTTTTAAAAAATTTAAAATACAGATTCTTTAGAAGGGGAGGCAATTCCCCCACCAATCCCCCTTTTTAAAAGGGGAATTTTGTTTATGGCAAATTTTCGGGAAAACATTTCCTTTTTGAAAAAAATAATTTTTTTCAAAAGGGAACTATTTAAAATTATTCTATATATTTTACCTAAAAAGATATATATTATGGAAACTAATAAAAACAATGTGAAAAATATAAAATGTTTTCAGTTTTTTTAAGCAAATTCCCCTTTTTTTTTTATAAACTTTTAATAAGATAAACTCTTTTAAAAAGGTTTTTTTACCTTTCTACCCTTAAAAAATTTTTTAGGATAATCTGGACAGTTTTTGGGGGCCTTAAAATTGTAAGTTTTAACCCCCAAAAAAATATCTATTTCCCCCCTGAATGGGGGGGCCCCCCCGGGAAAATTTTTTTTACTTTACTAAAGGGTTCCCTTGAAATGGGGCTACCTTTTAATGCGGGGAATTTATTAAAGGGGGGGAGTTTAAAAAACCCTTCCCCTAACATTTTTTAAAGTCACATTTTAATTTAAGCCTTTCGGGTAATGTGGGGAGTTAGCAAGAATGGGCATTTTAAAAAGGGCAGGACTGGATTCCCTTGTGGTAACACAATCGTACAAGAATCTGTTGAACTGGATATAGGTTTTGGGCCTAAAAAAAACATGTTTAACCAGGTTTTTTGTATATTTTTGGCCTTTCAGTGGTGAGGGTTTGGAATGGACATTCAAATGGGGCAGTCTAATTTTGCCTTGAAAAAAAAGAAAAGGGGGTAAAAACCCCTTTTTGGATAAATTTTTATTATAAAATCCGGAAAGGGTTTTTTTGACCATGATCTTGGTAAAGTAATTTTTGTTAACCTGGCCCCAGGTTTGATTGGCAATATGGGTTATTTTTTGCCAAATGGAAACAATTTTTTTTGTTTAAATTTTTCTACTTTGGACCAGTAAGTTTTAAACCCTCTTTAATGTTGTCATTTGGGAATTGAAACCCCCAATTAAAGTCTCCACAAATTGGCACCAAGTTTCTTTTTTGGGGCCAAAATGTTAAACATATCCCAAAATTTGGGGCAACTTGCGGGTTTGTGTTGGGAGGATCCTATTTTCCCTTTGGGCCATCAGCACCATTGGTCATCCCCCAAACGGGGTTTCACCAAGTTGTTTGCTTTTATGATCCAAAAGAAGGGCAAGGAAAAAGGGGAAAAAACCCCCAAAACAGTTGGGAAAAAAAAGTATTTTAACCTGTTTTTTAAAAATTTTTTAATCCAGGGGGGTTTGGTCAAAGGCTTTGGCCAAGTCAAAAGCGTATGTACACTTTAATGGGGCCTTGGTAAAGCAAAAAGTTGGTTTCAAAGGCTTTGTTAAAATTAACTGGGGGGGGAAAATGCTTAATTTCCGGCCCCTTTTTTTAAGGGGTTTAAAATAGTCCAAGGCAAATCGCTTGATCTAATGGGGGTATTTCCGGAAGGGGCCCCCTTTTGTAAGGGGATGAAAGGGCAGTTCCCCACTTGCGGAATGGTGTATTAGGCGTTTTGAAATGTCAAGGTGAAGCAGTTTTTCTGGGGGGGGTAAAAAAGCCGGGGTACTTAATTTGGAAGGGGTTTTTTTCCTTGGGGGGGCTTTCCTTGCTAAGAGGTGAGGGGGGATAAGTTCAGGAATTTGGGGGGCCTTTGGGGGAAAGGGGGTAAATTTGACAAAAATTTTGTGCTTGGTAAGTAACAGGATAGGGGGAAGTTAAGTCTAATTCGTAAAGGGGTTTTGCCAAGGCCCTGATGAAACGGGAAAAGGGTTTTTGGGTTTCCTTTTTGTTTTGAGGAGTTTTGATTAAAGGCTTTGGGTTTTTTTTTCTTTTGTTTTGAGGCAAAGGGGGATTTTAATTGGCTTTCCCTTTTTCCCTTGGACAATTTTTCCCTTTTGGAAAAGTTTATGGGATGTCCCCTATTTGTGTTTCCTTGGGAAAGCTTTTATTTCCCTTGGTTGGGGGTCCTTAGGACAGGTTTGTTCTGTTGGATCTGGTCCATAGTTGTTGATCCTCAGGGGGGGGTTATGTAAGCTATGTCCCCCCCTTTAGGGGTTTGTAGTAGCTTTTGAATTTTTAGGGTTTGGCGGGGGGGGGGTTGGTGGGTGTTTGAATGAGAAATTTGATTACCGGGGAAAATTTTGGGGATTCAGAGCCCCCATTTGGTGGAAAAAGTCCAAATGTGGGGGAGAAAGCGGAAGTGTATTGGAATGTAAATAATAATGCTGGGTGAGTGCATTAGTCCTGGAATAGTTTATCCAGTCTCTGGTGGAGTAGTTGAAATCACCAAGGATCAGAGAGTTAGCAGGTACCTTGATGGAGTCAAGTAGGTCCAGGTAGGAGGTGTGGGTGTCCTGAGCCATGGAAGGGGGGTCTATAGCTGGCTATATCTTGAATGGGTGTCTTCTCAACTGTCAGTTGCACCTGGAGTAGTTCTAGTGCATCATGTTGGCAAACCAGTCTGGAGGTGTGTTTGTCTTTAATGAAGATAGAGACTCCACCAACGTTAGTCTTCCCAACCTCATTTTGGGGTTGGAATGTGTGGAATTATGTAAAGCCTGGTAAGGCAGGGGTGCTCTTCACAACCTTGAACTAAGTTTCCATGACCACACAGATGTCGTCATCTTCCAGTGCGAGGAGAGTCTCCAGTGATTGCATTTTCAGGTTAAGGCTCCTAGCATTAAGCAGCATGACCTTCAATTTGCTTTTAAGATTTTTATTTAAATTTGTCTTTAATTCCCCAAAAAAAATGGGGGGGGAAACCAAAACCTAAACCCCTGACAGGTGGAGGGCCCTCTTTGGAAAAAACAGGGCCGTTCCCCCAAACAGTTTTAAGAAAAAAATAAATTGTTGAAATAATTTTTTTGTTTGGATTTTGGATCATTTTGGTGGGGAGAAAGCTGCTTAGGGCTGGGTCATACCCCCTACAAACTCGAGTTCAAAGTTTTTATATAGCCCGGGGAAACGCCACTCATTAACCCAAATGAAAAATGAAAATATATTGTACCTGTTTGGGGGACATAAATGCGTGTATGTCTTTGGAGACAGCAATGACCACCTTTGCCTTTCGAGCCTTAGGGGTACTTGGTATGTTACAACATACAATCTATTTACTTTTTATTTTATACCTTATGGGTGTTTTGTAGAACTGGTTATTGTTGCTATCGGATGTGTTGGTTTGTGTGGGAAATTTTAGATGTTTTGGAGGGCTTGTTTTAAACTTTTAATTTTATGGATTATATGTCAAAAGTGGGGAATTGGAAAATTTTTTCCTTTTTTAATATCTCAGTGTTTATTTTACAGGTTTTAAAAATACCATTTCATTAATCATTTCCCAAATTTTTATATATACCCTTAATCCCCTCAAGCTTTACTTTAAAAAAATTTTCACCCTTTGTTTAAAAAAAATTAACAGATCAAATATCAATACAATTTTGTTTGCAAGTTCCAAGATAAAATTTCTATACTGGTTGTAGATGGGTTTTGGGTTATTAATGCAAATTCAAAAAATTAGATCCAAGGCCGAAAATTGGGGGAAACACCTTTGGTTAGCTTCTTTTCCCAAAGGGAAACAAAACATTTTTTCTTTTCTGTTTATTTGTTACAAATTTATTTGGATTTTTATTTAATGTGTTTCATCCATTTTTAATATAAAAAATTATTTTTCTCTTTATTTTCATAGCAAATTTGTTGACTGAATCTTAATCAAACTGGGTTTTTTTAAAAGCTTCCCTTTTGTATTTTAAAAAATTTTAAAAAAAAAAAAAAAAAAAAAAAAAAAAAAAAAAAAAAAAAAAAAAAAAATTTTTTTTTTTTTTTTTTTTTTTTTCTTTTTTTTTTTTTTTTTTTTTTTCCCGGTTTTCCTTTTTTTTTGGTGTTTTTGAAAAAAGGGGGTAATTTTTAAAACCTTTTTTGGGGAAAAATTTTTGTTTTAAGATTTTTTTTTAAAAAAATTTTTTTAAATTTTCCCCTTTTTTTTTGTTTTTTTTTTTTAAAAATTTTGGGCCAATTGGAAAAAAATTTTGGGGGCCTTTTTTGGTTTTTTTAAGAAACCTTTTTTTTTTCCCCCCCCCAAAAAAAATATTGAAAGGTTTTGGGGGAATTGTTTTAATTTTGTTTTAAACCTTTTTTTATAAAAAGATTTGAAAATGGGAATTTTTCTTTTTCACAAAAACTTTTTTTTAAAAAAATAAAAAATAAAAATTTCATTTCAAAGGAAAAAAAAAAAAAAAAAAAAAAAAATTTTATTTAAAAGGAAAAAAATTTGGAAAAAAATCTTTTTAAATTGGGGGGAAAAAAAAATTAATTTAATTAATTTTTTGCCCTAAATTTTTTGAAAATGTAAACCCCCTTTTTTTTGAAAATGCTTTTGTTAAAAAGGTTTAAACCAGGGGGGCCCTTTTTTTTTTTGTTTGGAAAAAAAAATTGTAAAAAGCCCCAAGTTTTTTTTTTTAAACCCCTTTTTTTTATTTTAATCCCCAAAACAATTTAATTTATTTTTAAAACCAAAATTGAAAACCAAAAAAACAAAATTTTTAAGAATCCATTTTGTTCCCAAAGGGGGGGGTTTTTTTTTTTTGGTTTTTTTTCCCTTTTTATATTTTGTTTTTAGGAAAAAAGGGTTTTTTTTTTTAGTGAAAAAAAATTGGGGTTTAAAAGGTTTTTTTTTTTTTAAAACCCAAAGTTTTTTTAAGGATTTTTTTTATTTTGGGGGTTTGCAAAAAAATTGGGGAAAAAAAAAAGTTTCCTAAACGAATTGATGTAATGATTAATCAGTGTTGTTTTAGAAGGTTTTGTTATATTATATTGTATACTTATGCATAGTATGTACCAGGATTTGTTTGATTTGTCTACTATTAAAATTTATTTTAACAGATTAAATTCATTTGTTAATATAGCCGTTAATTCTTTCCAGTTGGCAAAATAATTTGGAATTATCCAGTCTATTGTAGTTTTAAGCACAGATGCTTTTATGTATGTTTCTATTTCTGGGAAGTTCAATCCTCCTTGTTTCCAGGGTCTAATGTGATTAGTTAGAGCTACTCTATTCTTTTTGGGATACCATGAGAATTTTATTAAACATGAGTTTATTTCTTTAAGAATGCATCTTTCAGGAATTAACTGTATTGCTAATGCTACATATAGTACTTTTGGCAATAAGACCATTTTTATTAATTGCAATCTGTCTTCAAAAGTTAATATAATTTTGTTCCACTTTTCTATATATATTTTTATTGTTTCAATAATGTTTTTATAATTCATTGATATTGTTGCATTTATATTTTTGCATAACACTATTCCTAAATAATTTAGCATAAGTTCTTATTTTCCTATGATGGATTTATCTGTAACTTGTAGGTCTTTATTATTATTTAAAAATATAAATTTTGATTTTGATCTATTAAAGTGTAGACCTGAAATCTTATAAAATTTATCCATTACTTCTTCTACCTCTCCTAATGACTCTCTGGAGTTTGATAGGGTTAATAAAATATCATCAGCAAAAAGCATTATTTTAGATATGTACTGGTCATAGACTTCTATTCCTTATTCTTGGATTATTGTGTATTATTTCTGCAAGTATTTCTATAGCCAAAGCAAATAAAATAGGAGGAAGGGGGCATCCTTGTTTAGTACCTTTCATTATATGGATAGATTCTGAGGTGAAATGAAAGGACCTAATTTAATGTAGGCTAAGTTATTAATATATATGTTTTTTAGTAATAAGATGAAGGGAGGAGGAAATTCAAATAATGCTAAAGTTTTAAACAGATATTCCCAGTTGAGGGAATCAAAGGCTTTTTCTATGTCTAATCCGATTACAAGTGTTTCTCTATTTTCTTTATTCACATAATCTATAAGAGTAAGCATCCTTTTAATATTATCATGCGTGTGCCTGTTATATAAAAATCCAGTTTGATCATTATTAATTGTCTTTGATAGTGGGATTTTCATTCTGTTAGCTAGGATTGCCATGAATATTTTGTAATCATTATTCAGTAATAATATAGGTCTGTATAAGGTGCAAAGGTCTGATGGTTTATTATCTTTTAGAATTGGTGTTATAAGAGAATATTTCCATGAGGGTGGTATTTTTGCTTCTGACTGGACTTCTAGCAAAGTTTTATGAAAAAGGGAGATTACTGTTGAAGGGAGTTTGTAAATTTCCATAATTATACCATCTATCCCTGGAGCTTTGTTAGATTTACTTTCTTTTATCTTGTCAACAATTTCTTTGTAGGATATAGGTTTTTGTAGGTCTAGTTTTAAGTTTTCATGAATTTTTTTTATATTGATAAGGTTTGTATCTAAGTTTATTTGGTTGGTATTTAAATCTTCTTTTTTGAAGTGTTCCATATAATGGAATCAAAATGCTTTAAGGATGTCTCCTATATCTGATACTTTTTCCCCTTTCTTTTCATGATATATACTACTAATGTTATTTGCTTTAGATTGTATTTTAATTCTTGTAGATAAGTTATGTAGATATCTGGGGGAGGTGGCTAATGAGTTTATTTTTAATTTTTCCAAGGCTAGACAAGTTTTGTGTGTTAGAATTCCATTATATTTTTTATTTAATTCCTCTGTTTCTTTTTTGACTTCTGGACAATTCTGATTTTTTTTTTAGATTTTGCTGTCAAGAGTCTGGTTTAAAATTCTAATGATTCAGATTCCCACTCTCTAACTTTGTTTTTGTACCAGCTAAGGGTCTTACCAAATAAATACGCTTTGAATGAGTCCCAAACCATGACTCTACTGATTTCTGTTGTATTATTAATTTCAAGAAATAATTGTAACTTTGACAAAATCCCTGGTCTGAATTCTTTAATTTTCGTGATATATGATGGAATTCTAGTTGAGAGGATTAAAGGTTAAACTCTATTTGGAGCTTCAATATCAGAGAGTCACGATCTGAGAAGGGGCATGGAACTATTGAGAAGTTGAGGATTTTTGTTTGTAAATCTTGAACTATGAATAATTTGTCTATTCTGGTTTGTGTTCCAAATCTATGGTCTTTATGGGAAAATAATAAGGATTTATCATCTTTTACTTTAAAAGTGTCTATTAAATGAAATAAATCAATCCATTTTTTAAGAATTTTGAAATAGTTGCTATGCAAAAAGACTTCTTGGTGGTTTCAGAAGCTTCTAAGGTACAATTAAAGTCTCCTCCCAGTATAAGATTTCCTTTATAATTGTTGGAAATAAAATCTGGGTGTTTTTAACCATTCCTGCTCCAATTCCTAGGAACCAATATAAATTGCCTAAGGTCCATATTCTGTTATTAAATTTAATCACAACAAATGCTAGTAGACCTTCTTTGTCTTCATATTTATAAATAACTTTTCATGTGATTATAAAAAACGTAGAAACAAAACCAACTGCTGTAAGTAACCCACACAAAACGTCTCCAAACCAAATAACAAAAAATATTAAATAAAATGAGACGCAGAAGGCTGTAAACTCCAGAATAAGGCCTTTACTCAGTGCAAAAACAAAAGCGTTTTCACAGTTAAGCTTCTTCAGGTGTAAATAAGCACTAATAAAACACATCTTTATATCCAAGAGGTATATCACATGATACAAATTCATATGACAATAGGCCTATATAACTCTATTATATCATGAACAGCTTATCTAAAACTTTATTAATACAAAAATATATAAAAAATATATAAAACATGTATAAAAAACTATCATATGAACATATATATGCATAGCTTATATAAAAAAGCATACATTTAAACTAAATGTTCAACGTTTCAAGGGCCTACTCTTTAGTCTTGGTCTCAAAGGAATACATTCATTGAGACCATGACCATCAGTACTCCTAATTCTGGTAATCCAGACAGCTTCCAAGCTCTCAGTTCTATTACTGATGTCACCCTGTCTCAAGCTCTCATAAGTCAGACCTATCACTCTAAAATTAAAAACATGGGAACTGTCTGTATTGAGAACATGTCTAGCAAGTGCATTGGTCTTATTTCCCCTTCTTAATATTATAACAATGTTCCCTAATACGTTCCTTAAGACATCTGTCTGTCTTGCCAACATAGAATTTGGCACAGACCATACAACAAGCAAGATAAACAACATGGTTACTGTTACATGTAGCTGAAATCCTAAAAATATATTCTCTACCTTGATCAGGGTGAAGAAATGTCATACTACTATCTATATAACAACACCAATTGCAGTGTCCACATGGATTGGTGCCACTATTACCACTGTCATGTCTATTCTCTTTAGGATAACACAATCTCCTCTTGAGGGACCTCTCATTTCTAAAACTAATCCTAGGGACATAATCAACAATACTGGCAATCTCATCATCTGTCATTAAAACCTGCCAGTGTTTCTTAATAATATCAACATATTTATTCACATCTGCAGTATACTTCAAAGAAATTCTTAAGCTAGTCTGAGTGGAAACTCTAATAACATCTCCAGGAGAATCCTTCCTCAAAGAGAAAAATGGTCTAGCTTGTTGACCTCACTTGTCTATTGCTCCTGGTATCTGTTTTGTTAAAAACTTATCATTATATCCTCTATCTTTCAAATGCCTCATTACCCTACCTACTTCACAATTGAAATCCTCGTCTCTAACATTGAGCCTAGAAGCCCTCATTACTTGGTTAGTGACTATGTTCTTAAATATATGAGGTGGATGTGCACTGCTGCGATGTAGAAGATGGTTAACATGACACTCCTTCCTATGCTGCTTAGTGTACACTTCCCCACTCGAATCTCTCAACACAGCTACATCTAAAAAATCCATCTTATCATATGACATCCTGTGTGTGAAACACAAATATTCAGTCGTATTGTTGACATACACCATAAATTCAGAGAACTGTTCATACCCACCGTCCCACAAAATAAAAACATCATCAACAAATCTAAGATAGAACAAAATGTGTTCCCTGAATGGACCTTTAAAAATATAATTCTCTTCCCACACAACCATTACTGCATTCGCGTAGCTATTGGCACATGAAGTGCCCATAGCTATGCCATTGCATTGTCTAAACACATAACTACCAAATAAAAATAAATTGTGTTCCAACACTATCTCTAATAGTTGCAACAATAAAGTAACAACTTTGGCAGAGTAGTTCATATGGCATTCCAAAAACTGTTGTGTAGCTGTAATCCCAGTTGCATTGGGTATCATAGTAAATAAAGAAACTACATCCAAGGTGACAAATTTAGCATCACAACCAGTATATGTCAAAAAGAACCCATACAGATCTCTTAAAAAATGCTCAGTATCTCTAAGTACATGTTGTATGTCATTTAGAGCAGGTCTAAGATGTTTCTCTACAAAAATGGAGATAGGTTCTGTGCACCAGCCCCTACTAGAAACTATCGGTCTCATAGGGGGTTCTTGGACTGACTTATGAACCTTAGGTAGGCCCTGTAATATTGGTATAATCGGCTTCGCAACCACAAAATAATCAAACAGTTTCTTATCAATTAACTGTTGATCAAATACATTTTTCACATTAGTATAAACATTAGATATATACACTGAAACCTGCATTATAGTTAATGCCTCATAAAAAGAGTTATCCCCCAAGCTTTCAAACATCTTGGTCTCATACCAGCTCTTATCAAGTACCACAATGAGACCACCCTTATCTGCTGGTTTGAAAACAAGGTGACTATCAGTCTCAAGTTCCCTCAAGGCAAGAGCTTCCTGCCTAGATAAATTAAAACATTTGTTGCCCATAGAATCTAAATTAGAAGTTACACATGTATCATACATGTCACATATACAAAGCTTCTCAAAGGCATTTATCAATGAATTGCTGTTAGGAATAAATGAACTTGGTTTCACAAAAACATTATGAACATTTTCTACATTACTACCAGTGTCTCTATACATCAATTTTAGAGTCAAATTCCTGGTGAAAGTCTTGAGGTCCAAAATGACATCCGCATAACAAGAGCGACTAGTAGGGATAAACGAAAGGCCCTTACTTAACACTGATAAATGATGTTTATTCAGTGTAACACTAGATAAATTCAGAATTAATCCCTCTTGGCATTGGAAAATGCCCTTTTTATACTTATCTGATTGCCTGTGGAATTGTCCCATTTCCTCTTGCCTGCATTACCACGACTCCTTCCTCTTGACTGGTCTCTGTTCAACCTGAATGAATTCTCTTTCATCGGTAAAGGGAATTCGATGTTATAACGCTGTAAAAAATCATTGGAACTAGTAGTTGATTCTAAAGAATCAAGTCTCCCTCGATGCACTTGCGCTACAGTGGTGATAATCTTCCTCTTGGCTCCTAAATCCATAGGACACGCCGTCAGAGCTGTAGTATCATGTATTACTTCCACCTCTCTCAACTGTTCTACACGTGAAGTCCTAGATGCTTCTGCTCTCTCAGTCGCATTCACAGCAACGTCCGATGTGGATGTAGCGCTCAACAAATTCGTTCCCTCTCGGTCACGCTCCTCTCTCGGCCAAGTAAAGATGTTCCCAGTTCTAAAATCCATCCTATCTCTGACAATTTTACCAACCTTAATTTTCTGTAGCTTACTCTCATATAAAGCGAGAGAGTTCAAGATATCTTCTATATATGAGTCTAGTATATCCGTAGAATAGTCTTTAAGTAAATCAGTGTACATTTTATTAATAGAAGTAACCAGGGCACCCATCTCCCTTTCTGCTGCTGTAATTAAGAGACGCAAGTAACAAAAACTAGTCTGTGGAATTGTCTTCTGCCATTCCATTAACAAAATATTGTCCCCATTATGAAAAGAGGGCATTTTCAATACACGTAGCCCACGAGGTATTATCTGTTCAGCAAGACATACCTCAAGATGAAATTTCTGGAACTGACTTCTCTTTAACTTGGAAAGTTCCTTCTCCAGACTGAAAAGTTGAGTTTTAAGGGCTATGACATCAAAATTCTCACTTCTCTTCTCCACAGCTGTTTCTTTACAATTAACTAATGGATTGTTGATCTCCTTAATACTGGATAAATAATGTTGTAGCTTAATATTACGAGAGTTAGATATAGAAGCAGGAACAGATGAATCTAGTTCAGTAATTTCCTCAGCCATCTGAGTGGGGTTACAAGCAGAAATAAGAATTTAATTTTAGAGTGATAGGTCTGACGTATGACAGCTTGAGACAGGGTGACATCAGTAATAGAACTGAGAGCTTGGAAGCTGTCTGGATTACCAGACTTAGGAGTACTGATGGTCATGGTCTCAATGAATGTATTCCTTTGAGACCAAGACTAAATAGTAGGCCCTTGAAACATTGAGCATTTAGTTTAAATATATGCTTTTTTATATAAGCTATGCATATATATGTTCATATGATAGTTTTTTATACATGTTTTATATATTTTTTTATATATTTTTGTATTAATAAAGTTTTAGATAAGCTGTTCATGATATAATTGAGTTATATAGGCCTATTGTCATATGACTTTGTATCATGTGATATACCTCTTGGATATAAAGGTGTGTTTTATTAGTGCTTATTTACACCTGAAGAAGCTTAACTGTGAAAGTGCTTGTATTTTTGCACTGAGTAAATGCCTTACTCTGGAGTTTACAGCCTTCTGCGTCTCATTTTATTTAATATTTCAAGTGATTATGTTTTTCTTCCAGAGAATTGATACTCCTTTTGTCTTTGTTCTATAGGAGGATTGAGCTAAGACTGTATAGTCCTTAGGGTTCCAAATAAATCTATCATTAGTCTTAAAATGCATTTCCTGGAGAAATACTACTTGTGTCTTATTTAGATTTAAATATTTTAGTAAGTTTGATCTTTTATTTGCATTATTTAAGCCATTAGTATTTAATGATAAGAATGTTAAATCCATTTCAAGTTATTGTTGGAAGAAACTTTTTGCTTCTTTTTTTTAATTTTTATTTTGATTATAGTAGTTATACCATATTCTCTGATAATATCGGATGTTATTTTTATGTGTGTAAACTTGGGAGTGTAATTTAATGTTCTTTCTTCTTTAAATATAAGTAGGGTAAAAATCTGGTCAGGCTTTAAAAAAGTACTGTAAAACATTAATTCTAAAGTATCAAATACAAGTAAATAGGAATTTCCCATTAAACATGGAATGAAAGTCATTCCTAATCCAACAGATAAAGATCGATCTATTGGATTATCACTCATACCTTTAACCAACAATATCAACTGAGCTCCATATGTTAAATTACTATATGGAGAATTTTCTTAAAAGAGATATAAAATTCTATATTATTCTATTATTGTTATATAGTATTTTATATATCAGGATGGAATGTTAGTAGTGTAAACAATTATTATGCTGACTTAGAAAATATCCAATATTTAGTTACCCTTAAGAGATCCCAAATATGTCAGATATGTCATTTTGGATAAAGTAAATGCAACAGAGCAGCATACACTAAATAAACCAACAACAACTAGATTATTACTAAAATAATTTGACTAAAAGGACTCTACATGAGACAATGAGTGATTACCAATGAAATATGAATTTACTGTAGATGTACTGTCTTCCTTTACTTTCCCACTCTTCAGCTCACCAACTTCAACTTACACTTATTAAAAGACATGGCTTATCAGTGGTATCCTGACTCTGAGTAGAGGCGCCCTACATTCTAGTGTGCAGTGCTTTTACATATTTATAGATTTACAAAGCAAAGTCTAAGAATGAACTGTGATCACCCTGACAATTCCCATCCTGCATAGGGCACCTCCTGCTTCCAGAATGGGTAATCACATCAGGTCTAGAATGAATGTGAAGGTACCTATATGATAATCAAGACTTACCTTAGGTGAGTATTAATCAAATAGTATTTAGAGCATCTTATAGAGTTCTCGGGGCAGTTAGAATACTCTTAAGCCTCTTCTCCCTTGACCAAAAACAGAGATTTCACTTCCCTTTCTTTCCCTTGTTTTAAATCAGTACTAATAAAAGAAATTCAGCAAACATAGATAAACAGAAATAACATTCAGTAATCTGTCTTGTACATGACTCGCAATCCATTAAACAAGTCAGTGACTAACATCACTTTAGTAAACATTATAAAGACAAATTATAAATAATTTCCTAGCTCTTTAAATTTTATTGATAAAGCAAAAAGTTAACAATAAGCTATTTTAACTAAAAGTATAAAGCATTTAATTTTTTCCTTGCATGTATACATTTCTACTTATATTGTGGTGTCAATAGCTGTCTTTGAAATCTGTACAATACATCACTTCTTCAGATCATTCCTTTATCAATTCAGGTTTTGTTTTGTCAAAACGGCAACAATATTTCAAGGGCACAATTAATATTTAGACTGATGTTTCAAATAAATAACTTGTCAGTTGCCAATTGAGTTAGTTTAGAATGCATGGTCAGTGCAAATATAGCATGTTGCAAAAATAATATGTATTTTTTCGTGTGTTCTAGAGGCTGTCATATGCAAGTGACATATATAATGTAGCATATATAGAGCATATAGTTTATGGATTCAGGTTGTTAAAGTAAATTATGCTTATTAATCAGGCAATTTCATTTAAATTCACAAGTAATTTGGGAACATTTCAGTTGAGTTTCCAGAAATGTGTAGTCCAATGTGAGTAATTGAGTCCACTTTTCCTCATAAACATATGTCACAATTCATTAAACTAAGCAGAGTCTAACATCTGTCTAATAATCATTATAAAGACAAAGAATAGTAATTTCTTAACTCTTCAAACTTTCTGATATCGCAAAATGTTGACAGTTAGCTATTTTAACTGGAAGACTAAAACATTTCAATACTTACTTGGGAATATACATTTTTACTTTTACTGTAGTGTCAACTGTCTTTGAAATCTATGCATTACTTCACTTCTTTCAAGTCATTCATTTTACAGTTCACATTATATTTTGTCAAAATGTCAATAGCATTTCAAGGACACATTTAATATTTAAACTGATATTTTAAATGAATAGCTATCAGTTGCCAAGTGAGTTTGTACAGAGTGTGAGGTAACTGCAAAAATAACATGTTGCAAAAAGTAATATGTATCTTTTCATGTGCTCTAGAGACTGTCCGTTTCAAGTAGCATATAAAATGTAAATTTCACAGTGCAGACAGCTTGTGGAATCAGCATGTTAAAATGAGTCTTCTTCTTTTGGCTTTTCCCGGTTAAAATGAGTACTACTTTTTAATCAAGCAGCTACATTTTAGTGTACATGTAGTTTGGGAACATTTCAGTTGTGTTTCCAGGAATATGTAATCCTATGAGGATAAATCATAAAATATATACAAATAGTTCTATTATGTATTTATTTTACCTTGTTTAGGTTGTTTTTCATTTTAATAACTAAACATTACTTTTTCTTATTATTTGTAATCTGTGAGGCTAAATGCACTACGCAGATTCACAGTGTCCTTAGAAACTGCAGCAGTTGTTTACTGTTGCTATGGCAACGCAAATAGAATGTGAAGAAAGCTTCACTTCTCTTATCCAACAATACATTTTTCCCCTCCTTTTTTTTTTTTTTTTTTTTTTTTTAATATATTTGTTAATACTAAAAGGAAATAATTCAAAGGACATATGTACATGAATGGAACATTTCAGAGTTAATCACGAACACGTCCCCAAATCCCAATAAGCATAACAGTGACTATCATTAATCTAATAAATATTGTAATAATTAATTACGTTCACTATTCCAATTAGTCTACCTTAAAACTAGATTATTTTAGACTATTATTTATCTATGTATAGATAGTGAGTTATTAAATATATATAGACTATATTAGTATAGTACATAGGAGAGAATTTAGAAAGGGAGAGAATATGCAGTTAAAATAAATAATGAGAAGAGAGAAAGAAAAGAGAAAATTAAGAGAAAATACATATATACTATGTGTGTTGATTTACAGTATAAATATTTTATGGTGCTATATAACCCTCCTTCTGTGAAAGAAAAGTACCCTGTTTTACATACCTGAGGTAATGTGAAAACTCTCATGTGTCATCTATTTTCAAAAAATATAGAAAAAGATTCCAGTAGTTAGTTACTTTTGTTTTAAAATTCCAAGCAGTAAAATTGGTCCTTTAAAGTAATGTTAAAATAATTCATATCACAGTAGATGCTTTGAGAGATTTGGCTGTAACAGTATCAGTCTTTTGCTTCTTCATTTTGACATCTGTCCAGACATTTATTTCTTTTGTTTTCTTGAGAGAAGGTGACATCCAATCCATAACTTCTGGTAAAGTAATCACATTATTAGTTTTAATAAATGAAGAGGCTTCCTCTAAGTCAATAAAAGTCCTCATCTCGTTGGCATACAGTATTCTTATCTTAGCTGGAGATTCAAGTTGTGCCTTGATGTTATTTTGTTTCAGAAACTTAATCATTGGCCACACTTTTTTTCCTTTGTTCCATTATTCTAGATGAATAGTTGTTATCAAATCTTATCAGTCTCTGTTTATATTTTAGAGGTGCCTTCCTCCAAGCAGATCTTAAAATCAGTTCCTTGTCCCAGTATGAAAGAAATTTGATAATTACTGACCTAGGAGGAGAGTTTGAGTTAGTGGCAGGTTTCTGTGTGCCCTTTCAATGCCAAAGGGAAGTCCTTCTTTTAAATTTAAAAAGTCAGGGATCCAGCTTGATAAAAAGGAAATAATATCCTCACCTTCTGTGTTTTCAAGTAATCCGAAAATCCTGATGTTATTTCTCTTCTCCCTATTTTCCAAGTCATCTACTTTATTAACCAACCAAGTGTTTTGTTTAAGAAGCAATTCTTTCTGTGTTTCCTCTTCCTTAAGTCTGCTTTCTAAGTCATTTAGAGAAACCTCTCTTCCTGTTATTCTTGTCTGGTGTTGTTGTAGCATTTCCTTGAGGGTGTCAGCCTGTTTTTGATTGCTTGTTTTAAGATTTTCCAGGTTCTCTTTAAAATCATCCATCTTCAAAGACAACTCCTGCAGGGTAGATGCCATCTGTTGTAGTTCCTTCTTTAAGGCAGTATATTCTGGTGCGAATTCTTTGAGTTGCTCATTTTAACAAGTGAATATATCTCCAAGCTTTTTGACAGAAAATTATTTGTAAAACTTCACCAAAGTTTCTAATTATGTAAATTAGTCTATTAGCTATAAGATTTTAAACTTTGAAGAGAAAAAAAGAATATTTTTCCTGTCTTATTTAACTAGTTATATGGAGCTCTAAAATACTGCTGCTTTCAGTTAGCCATTCAGGCTCCGCCCCAAGAACTGGATCTTGATTAAAGGTTTTATAGGGGGCCAGGCTACAAATCTTTCTATTCCAAACTTTATACATAAGAGAAATATGAAACTCAAAAATATAGCGGAAAGATCCTGTAAGCTTTACAAAACACTATGGTACATCCAAATTAGGTTCCTGTCTGCAATGTAGGTACATATATGATACTACCAATATTACTATAGTATTGTACCGTAGGGGTATTAAGAACATCTGTAAATGCAATTGTAAGACAGAGTTAGTTTACATTGCTATGTGTAGTTCATGTGTCAGTTTTTATGTGGGTAAAACTGAGAGGCAACTTAAGATCAAGATATACGAACATTATTATGCAATAAAGAACAATGATTTCTGTAATGCACTATATAAACATTCCATTAGTTGTATGAATTTCAAAACATTTTGTTCTATGTAGTTGTGAAGGTTCTGACACCTACCTGGGGTGGTTGTTGGGGTGTGACCATTGAAACTAAAGAGTTGCAGTGGCAGATCAAGCTTAACATGGCATCCCCACAGGATTAAATAAGATATAATTGAACAGATTGCTGCAATTGAATTATATGGACATGTAACAGTTACTGATATCATGGTTTTTAATCAATTTTAATTATTTTTTTAAGTTGTTTTCTTCGATTGTGGTTAATATCTTTATTCTGGTTTTAAAAATACAAATTCATATTTAAATACTTTTTAATATCTTAATATATTTTGCTATATGCATGTAGATTATTTAATCTTAAATAGGTAATAGTATGTTCTTTTTACACCTTATTAATTTTTTAATTTACTTAATTGAGTTAGTTGTCTGATTGGATGTGTTTTTATCACATCATTTTTGTAACTGATAGAAAGGGTTGCATGTACTAGTGTGGACTATCTAATGAAATCCTAAATATGATACAGGATGAAAGCGCTCATCTTGTGATTAAAGCGATTTTCCTGTGTGCCAGGAAAACTTTTTTCCAACAAGAAATGACATGTTCAAACATTTTTTAGACATTTATCAACTCTTGCTAACAGAATAAGGCCAAAACATGTAATTGGTGAACTTAAAATATATTATGCTACTGCATGCAGCCTATCAAAGAAATTCTTGGCATTTTTAGTACTATGTTATAACTATGATTATGACATCTTAGCCTTGACAGAGTCATGGGAATGTAAAGATCTGGTATTGACAGGTTCCAAAAAAGACACTAATTTACATCATGGAGGTATGGAGGAATAGTTTTCTTTTTATCTGATAAGATGGAATCTAAGCTTATTCCTTCTGATCCAAATCATGAGATATTAATGCTCCAGTGACTCAGGTGCTTTTAGACTAAACATCCCATGCTATTACAAACGTCCCAAACTTCATACCCTCAATCAAGATGAATTCATAGACAGTTTAGCCAAAATTTTACACCCAAACAGCTTGATAGTCTTAGGGGATTTCAGCTATCCAAACACTGACTGGATAAATGGTACTTTTGTCAAAGCTGTGAGGGGGAGTTTCTTTATATGTTTAGCATGAGGAATTATACTCAACTGGGTCATTTTCTAACATGAGGAAGTAACACTTTGGACTTGCATGTGAAAAATATTCCAGACAAGATGTTCAAAATAATTAATTTAAATCTAATGGGCAACGTGGACCATGTTGGCTTCTGCTTTTTTTTTTTGATTTACTAGTCACTCAAGATTACAAAATAAAGTATGACTGTGCCAAAATATTAAATAGCAATATTGCTCTAGAAATCAACTCACTACATGAAATAACAAGTACTATTTCTGATGCATCTCAGTGTTGGGTATTCTTTGAAACATTTGCTCTACCTTGACAGATACTGTAAAAAAACTTTTAAGTATAGAAAAGAGGCTACTTTAACCCATCATGGTGGAAGAAAAAACATGACAATCTATTGAAGCTACCCTGACCGGGAATCAAGAGCACTGAATCCTAACCACTAGACCATCAGAGACTCCCCTAAAAATGCATTGAAGCTTCAATAAGATTACAGTAATTAACAGCAGATGCAATACAAGTTCTTGCTTTAGTTCATACTGCATAGGAAACACTACACTGTCAGTCTGCAGACTGTTACAAGCCTAGCTAATAATCAGAGATCAGACTCAAACCCTGTACCTTGTATCTGTGAGGTAAAGACATTAACCATTATGCTGATTCCACTACTAAAGTGCAAACAATAAGAGTGCCATTTTTAAATGGTTTAATACATCAGCTAAGCGATATTACAATGCTGCATGTAAAAAATGACACTAGCTTTTAAAAATGTGTTATGAGACTCAAATATAGCTACTTGGTAATAACAAGAATTTCTTTTCTTATGTAAATAAAATAAATGGAAAAACCTTAAAGGTGCAGGACCAGTTTATTATAAAAACAGATTATTACATGACAACAGTGAGTTGACTCACGACTGCGGTGGTGGTGCTGCGGTAGCATTGTCGCCTCATAGTAAGATGTTGTCCTGTTCGATTCTCAGCTAGACTAGAGTGTCTTCTGTGTGGAGACATGCGTGAATGGGCGTACCTTTGTTGAAGGTTGTGTGTCGGGGCCGGCAACTCGGCATGTAAAAATCTACTGCCAATCATTAGCGGACCGGAGTTCCGCTGTGGCGACTCCTAACAGGGAAAAGCCGAAAGACACAACAACAACAGTGAGTTGACTCAGATGTGTAATGAGCATTTTTCAAACATTTATGCCTACTCAGCATCTGAGAGATTTCAGCCCTGTGAAAAAGAAACAATGTCAAACATTCTTCTAGTTATTACTGAAGATATTTTGTCTTATCTTTATTGCTCTCCCATATTGGGAAAACATTTGAATGCTTTCAGAAAACATTATCTCCTAGACATTGAAAGAAAAAAAGTATTCTGTTTTTATTGCTCATTATCAGATTGTCTCCATGGAGACATGAGAACCAGATACAGAGTTGCTTCTACAAGTGCTCATTTATTTGCTAGGGGAAAACTTTTTATTATATTCAATTTTCTTTTTTTTTTATTTGCTTTCTCTTAAAACTTGTTACCAGATCAAGCCAAGGGCCTTAATCCAATCATTCCCCTATGCAAGAATGAGAAAAAAGCACATCATTTTGTGTTGTATCCTGCTCTTTTAACCAGACATTTCTTCTTTTTTTACATCGCAGTGCTTACATTTTCTAAAACTGAACAAGGAAAAAGATAAAAAGAAAGAAAGTAGAAGGAAAAAAAACAAGGGCATCTGTTTACTTCAGTATTCCCATTATACTTGGAAATAACTAACAAAACTTTACTTTATAGCATGCAAATTATATCACGCATTATAAAAATACTACTGTTAAGAACAAAATTTTGTTTTACTTAAAGTTAAGTCTTTCCTTCCTCTTTCCCTCTCCTAAATGTTCTTCTAACCATTAATTACATTTATTTATTTTACATTTGTTGACCGGGCTAGTCCAGCTGGAGATATGTCCATTTTCAGTGGAGGCCCAGGGAGAAAAGCTCTAACAAACACAAAAAAAATACAGTCTCATTTATAATATGAGACATTTACAAATACATCTAAATTTACAGATAATACATGAAGTAGGGTATAAGCTTTAGAGTCAACTACAAGTTTAACAAAGTCAAAAAAGTCTATTATTTCCAGGTTTTCTTGTTCTGTCATGTTTCACAATTATAATTAATGCTTTGTAATCTCATCTTTGTCTGTTTCTGAGTTGCTGGTTTTATTCCTGTGGATTTCCATCTCCCAAATCAAGTCTCTGCCTCATTTCCAATGTACTCTCGGTTCTTCTAGTCAACTCTTGCCCTTTTTTCTGTCTCTCAAGTATTCTCCATTGAACCATTGGAAAAGGTTTCACTGGCACAGTCTCTCTCTGTGGTCTTTATTACCAGAAGAACAAGAAGCAGAATCTCCTTCTGTTTCATAGCTCATTTTTGTTGGACAAACTTTTGTATTTCCTCCTTAGCATGTTCTGCATCAAAAAAGGATTCTATCTCTCCAGGAAAGAATATTCAGAGAATAGCTATGTACACTAGCTTGAATTTCGTGACTGCTTCTCAACATTCCTTGATTCATGGAATAAATCTACTCCTCTTCTGCCTAGTGAATAGTAAGTAATCGTTTTCCACAAACACTCTACTCTTACCCACTTTTAGTACTTGATTCTGACAAAACTGTGGCAGAAGGACAAACTCCTGCTGGTAGGATTGCATCTTTACTATTAAAGGTCTAGGTTGCTTTCCCATGGCCTGGTTATCAACATACATCCTATGTTCCCTTTCAGTTAACACCTCCTGCTTTGGAATACCAGTCCAGTTGCTTATTAGTGCCTTCATAAAATTATTACTGTATTTTCCTTCCAACTTCTCTGGCACAGCAGAAAATCTCAGGTTTTCCTTAAGTGCTTTGTCTTCTTATTCTTTTATTTTTAGAAATATCTCTTCTTGAGCAGTATCATATTCAACCACCCTTTTCATAATTTCGATCTCTGATTTGTGTAGCTTTATCACCTCATCAGAATATCTGTTTAAAGCTTCTTCCATTTTTTCAATCCTTTTGTTACTTGAGTTAATACACTCCTTCAGTGTTTCGTTTATTTCAATCAGCTCTGTTATACATTTGACTTGTTTTTTCCCCTAGGTTACTGGAAGTCATGTCTTGCACCAAAGCTGGAGGTTGCACTACTTTTTACTTGACAGCTGCAGAACTCTTCCTGTCAGTGTTTCTTCTTCATCCTTTATGATTGATTTTCTTTCATGTTCACTGAATTTCTTTTTTGGTGGCATCCAAGAAGTGCACTTAGTATCTCATTACTGAAATTTACCCCAAAATACAAGTTTACTGAGTTTCTTTTCTGAGTTTCTGTTTTCACACTGGGAGAGCTGAAATTAAGCATTACTCAATGTGCAATCCTCTTGGAAGTCTCAGTTACTTGTGAAGATACTGTTACAAAATCTTTAGATAAACTAATATAAGTGCAGAGCCCTGGTCCAGACAATAAGGTTATGTTCTGGTTAAAAGCAAGAATTCCACTGCAACTTTTGAACATCTATATTTTATGAACTACTGTCAAATGGTTGTGTCCGACCAGCATGGAAATTAATCAATATTATCTCCATTCATAAGGGAGGTGCTACTGACAGAGTAGAACATTATAGCCTATTAGCCTGACTCCCTTATTAAGAAGAACACTTGAGAGGTGTATTTGTTCTTAGTTGCACTCTAATGTTAATACTGTTCCATTATGTGATTTGCACTTATTAACTTGGATAACTTCTACGAACCAGTTAATATTGCTTTGTATTAGGGGCTAAGTATATGTGTTATTTATTTATAACTTTCAAAAGCCTTTGAAACATCCCTCACTGTCTAATTATTGATTCCTTAAAGAAGCCTTGTATCGATCCATAAATTATCAACTCGGTAGCAACATGGTTTTACAACCAGAACAAAAGAGAAGAACTATCAGATCAGTATTCAGACTGGGCTAGAATTACTTCAGGTGTACCCAAGTGTTTTGTTTTAGGGCCCACATTGTTCAAATTGTTTTTTCTCATATTTACCATCTTGCAGACCATGATTGATATCTAAATGTGTAGATAACATCAAAACTGAAGTTCCTCTGTCCAGCGTTAAAAAGGAAGCACATTTTAATAGCTACCTCAGTGATTTTAATTGTTGTTTCAACAGTTCTGGTCCAAATAACCATGATAAAAGCAGGATTCTGTAACTTGGCAAAAGCAATCCTTTATTTAGTATCAAATGTTGTGCTTTTGAACTATCCCAGTTTTCAGAATGCAAGAACCTTAGTGTTAAGATCCATAATAACTTAAAATTCAAAGCAAATGTCAAGCATGTGCAAATGAGATGCTAAACTGAGGTCCCATCTGCCTGTGTTGGTGGTGGCTCAGGTGGATGTAAAAGATCTCACTGGATCTATCAAAAAAGAGTTCCCTGATCCCTTGCCAAATTTCTCCTACTCTCTACGAATGCCACCCCAGGTCCTCCCCCTGAAAAAATGGGACTAACCCAGTCAACAAAAAGTAAATAAAATAAAATATACTCCATTTCCCACTTTGAGCAGAAGACATACAACTTTTCCTAATGGAAATTGGGTAAAACTGCAACAGCAAGACTGTGACTGTGAGAAATCTAATTTGCAATATTTGCTATCAAAGTAAAAAAGGACTAATGTGAACTGAACTTTGAGAGTTCTTTACAAGATTTTCAGACTATTACAACTTGGCCTCCATGTAAATGATGCACTTAAGAATGCTATTCCACCCTTTAGGACTTCCTTGCCACTAAGGGCTGGAACTGACTGCACCGTACTGTTTCCTTATTACAGGGAGTTTGGTCATGTCATGTTTACGTTGAAAAAGCACTGCTTTATCTGAAGAAACATATGCAAGTTTTACTTGCCATAATAACACATTGAAAATGCACTGAATTCTCTACCCCAATAAGAAGCCATGTATCCTTATTGTACCACATGCCAGACAGTACTAGTAAAATATCTGTGAAGGTCTGTGTTTATTATCATTGTGTAAAAGGCCATATATCAGTTCTCCTTGCAGAGTTCTTGCTAAAACATTCACAGAATTACATGATACTCCTGCTTAAAATTCACCTAAGACTGACCTTCTACTCCTAATAATTTCAACACAGTTCAATGCAAAGCTGAATTTGACAACAACAGACTACTTCTCAGCATTGGGAGTTTTGGTCATACTGCGCTTCCAAAAATAAAAGCATTGCTTGTTGAAATATATACAATATCTAATTTTGAAGTTTATGTTATGACTTTCAGAAAAGCTACATCATGAAAATTTGCTGCATTCCCCACTTAAGAAGTGATAATCACACTTCTATGGAAAATGAGTATATTACACAATGCAAAATTGTGACAGAAACGTAAATATGAAACACTACATTTGGTGCCAGTGTAAAAGATCATATATGAGTCCCTGTTTGAAAGTTCTTATTAAACATTTCAGGGAATTATAGTGGATCATTCAGGTGCAAAATACATTTAAGATTGCTAGTCTACCCTTAGGGACTGTAATGTTTCTAATGGCAGAATCTGAATGCCCTATTAGTACATGGATTTTTTGTGGGTTATGTTTGTAGTTGGAAAAGTACTGCGTTGCCTTATGAAATATATATATATATATATATATATATATATATATATATATATATATATATATTTTTTGTGTGGGTCTACTTCACATAATCGAACATCCAAATGTTCGACTTTCATATGGCCGAGACCATATAATCGAACATTTGAATGTTCGACAATGTGAAAAAAAATAAAGAAACAAACCAAAAAAAAAAACTAAACAGTGCTAGCAGGGGGGGCAAGCTCCCCTGAACCCCCCACACCCCCTGCTGTTTAAATATACCAACTCTGAGACCACACTACATTGTGGTAAAGGGAAATCTTCCCATTTCATAGTCTATGGAGATCCCCAGTCAGAACGTTCAAACTTTTAAAAGTTCGATCATATAGTCTCAGTCATATGAAAGTCGAGCTTTTAAAAGTTCGACCACCTGAAGGGGACCCACATAAATATATATATATATATATATATATATATATATATATATATATATATATATACACATACATATATATATATATATATATATATACATACATACATACATATATATATATATATATATATATATATATATATATATATATATACATACATATAT